>NW_004444133.1:3426966-3451287 GCF_000243295.1 Trichechus manatus latirostris | reverse complement strand
AATAAAAATAAAAAAAATTAAAAAAAATGCTGGTCATTATTACTATTTTTGTATTAACATTACCAAGCACATAAGAAAAAAAAAAGACCACTTGCCATCGAGTCGATTCTGACTCATGTGTGTCAGAGTAGAACTCTGCTCCATAGGGTTTTCAATGGCTTATTTTTCAGAAGTAGATCACCAGTCCATTCTTCCGAGGTGCTTCTGGATGGACTTGAACCTCCAACCTTTTGGTTAATAGCTAAGCTCTTAACCATATTTGCACCACCCAGGGACTTCCCCAAGCACATAGAGGCATAATTATTTTCATTTATAAGGTTCATTGTACCAGTTTATGCCATTTCTTCTGTACTTATTTATCTTGTTTAAGGAAGTGTTTTGAATTGTCCTCTCCATGACCCATCCTACCTCATTTGTAATTTTTTTTCTGTCTGTGGCAATTGATCTCAAATTTCCTTTTTTTACAATGCACTTTTTTCTCTGGTAGTTCTGCTGCAATAGGCAATGAACTTTCCTCACATATGGGGGCAGTCAACTGAGTTAAGCTAATCTATTTACAATAACAACCATGTGTTGCTATGAGATGTGCCGTGACAAGACTGAAAACCATCATCTTTTTCATGCAAGCAGAAGGTATAAATAAGGTGGCCAGAGAGGTCTTATTTGTGTTAGCAACAAATGCAAAAGAGCAAAACAGCTACTTCAATAATATTGTCCATACCCCAGTGCAAACAAAAGAAAGATCTAGCAGTTCCAGGCTAAGTGAATTAGTCCTCCTCAATGATACCATTGCCCAGGGCAGAGTTTTGTTCTTCCTCTATGATGTCTTTTTAGTGCAAAATAACTTGTCAGTTTCCACTAATGAAGAGCCAGTCTGCCTAGACTCTGAATTGGACATATTCCAAGGGTGGTGGTTGCCCTATTCACAGGTTGTTAATGTGGCATCCCCTTCAGCCTTAGATGCTCTTTTATGACCTAACAATATAAATAGGGATATTTGGGTTATCTTTCCACTTTAACTCTCAACCTTGTCAATCTTTTCTCTGCCATTACTTCTAAAATTTTATCATCCTTCCTCCATCTTTTGCTCCCCTGCCCCAGTATATGGTATGGAAAACAGTGGCGCTGCCATGAGGTGGACTAAGTAGTTATAGTTAGCTGAAATATGAAGAAAAAAGACCTTGAAGCTGCACTTTGATTTCCACCAGATGGAATATGCATATTTTGTTAGCACAATTAATGTGGTTGGCTAACTCATCTCCCTTTAGCAACAAACTGACTCTCAGTTTCTCTGCTCCTTCACGTAAACATCAAGACTAGTCTTTAAGAAAAACAGAAATCTTATTCTAGGAAATGTGAAGTCATAAGGATTTTTAAAGCACTATTTTTTTTTCTTTTTTTCTCTGATTGGTTTCCTTTTGAGTCCAGTAACCACAGGAGATATGTGGTAGTATAGATAAGATTTTGGTAGTCTCTATTTACTCACTCATAAATCAAATGCTTTTTTGAGATGCTATAGGAAATACTGTGGAAATACAAAGATGAGTGAGAGTATATTTATCAAGTAGATCACACTCTGATAAAAGAGATTAACATATATACATAAACAACTTTTAGACATGCTTTATTCTCTTTCATGAAGAGTAATATCATTTATTTAGCTTAAGCTAGAAATATCAGCATCATCCTCAACTTTTCTCTCTCCCTCTCTCATGCTTCATACAACATTGATTATAAGAGCCTACATAATCTAGTTCCAAAATGCTTTTAATGATTTCTTTCTTTTCACAGTCAGTGCATTATTTCATAACCTTAAACATTCTCACTTGATCTATTGTAATGAATTCCTTGTTTGAATTACTCTGGAGGTAGTATGGAATGGAAGGAATATGTGATTCTGCTTGTTCTTTGAAAAGATTAGTGTTGTTGATAACCTAGGGTTGGGATCATGAATAGACAGCTTCGTTTGGGGTGGCAAAGACCATTTCAATCTCATTGATGAAGAAAAGGAAGAAGAAATCAGTTAAACCAGAAATTGATTGCAATATGGAATTCTCACCAAAATATAACCTCTCAGCAAATTTACACGGTATCCACTGAATTCAGATCATTGCACTGGCTATGTGCGATGAACACAGAGATGTGCCACCCAAATTCCCTTTCAAGGCTTGGGTGATAATTGGGATAGATACATTGGGGAATTGGAATAACCACCCCCTGCACTTAGTCCATGATCTGTGAGGCAAGAGCTATCACAGTTGGGAAGGTAAAGTGGAAACCTACAAAAGTATCTTCCTCATCCCTGGACAAGGTACCAAATCAAAAGCATGCTTACCTCACAGAATGATGCAATATCATCCTGAAGGCATAGATGAAGTATCAGCTCAGATATAATTCTATTCGAGGATGGGGCACTATACTCCAGGTTGCACTATGCACCTTGAATCAAAGAACTTTATATGGTGCTGTGCCCTCAATAGGATAAATGCATGGACGCAGGAACCAAGGGATATAATAAGCAGGGTGGCCCTACTTACCCTCATTCCCAATAATCTACTTGGGAGATTATTCCTTTTTATCCCCATAACTCTGGACTCTACACAGTTAGAGTCCCTGGTCCCCAAAGAGGGAAGACTCGCACCAGAGGACACAGAAATAGCCCCACTGAACTATAAGTTATAGCTGCTGTCTGGGCACGTTAGACAGGTATCAGCAAGCAAGAAGAGTCACTATCTTTGCAATTAATTGACTGTGACCATTGGGAGGAGGCAATGCTACTGCTATAAACTGGAGGCAAGAGGAATACGCCTGGTCTCAGATAATTCTCGTGGACACCACTTATTACTTCCTATTGTGATGATAAATGGACAAGTGCAGCAATCCCAGCCTGAGAAGGCCATGGTAGTTATAACCTCAGACCCCTCAAGGATAGTCTTAGGCATGACACCAGGTATTTTAGGCTGGTTTCTTTAGAGAAGCAAAACCAGTAAAGTATATAAATATATACATATAGAGAGAGATTTATATCAAGAAAATGTCTCACATGGTTGCAGAGGCTGGAATGTCCTAAGTTCGTGGGTCAAGATAGAGGCCTCTCCTGATTCACATAGCCGAAGGGGCTGGCAAACCCAAGATTGGCAGGTCATAGAGTAGGGCTTCAGCTCACAGGCTGTGAAGATTGATGAATCCCAAGATTGGCAGGCAAGACCATAGGTAAGCTGCTAGCTCAAGTCCCAAGAATAGGAGGCCAGATGAACAGGAGCCAGCTGCAGGATCCAGAATGAGCAAAAGCCCACAAGCCTTGCCAGAATATCCACACGCCCAAGGAAACTCCCTTTCAACTGATTGGCTACTCACAGTAGATCCCATCACGGAAGTGATGACATAATATCAAATCTCATCATGGAAATGATCACAACATCATACGACTATCAAACTACTGAGAATCATGGCCCAGTCAAGTTGACACACAACCTTAACCATCACACCAGTTAAGACACAGAGACCAGCAGAGATGTTCTTTGAGCTGAGGGAGATTTAGATTGGATAGCAGAGGAGGAAAATTATGATAATCAGTTGTGGCCCCAAAACCAGCTTCAGTGGTGGAGATTGTTGTTCTTCCCACTAAACTTCATCTCCTATGTTTCTCCAAGAAAAAGAGGCTCACCAAAATCCTGGTGGAGTTCTTCCCCAAAACTATATAAGAAGTGGACCAAGCAGTGCAGAAGGAAGCTGTGATAGACATGGAAATGCACCACTCAGATTCTTTTCAAGGGTGGACTTGATGCTCGGCTGCAGGGAGTCAGGTCAGCAGAGAGCCTTCAGCTGTTGACCACTTCAGGGCCTGGTTCAGCTAAAGAAAATCATCTTAACCAAGGTGATGTCCTTCCTGAGACGGTGCACATTCAGCGAGTTATTAAATGTTGATGTCAAGGCCTGATCCATTTCTGCCCAAGGCACAGCAGCTCTGATGAGTCACGGTAGCTCCAGAGCACCCCAGGGGAGGCTGTTGGCAGGCTGGTACCACAGCTCAACTTCTACACACTAAACTCTGTTTCAGTTGGATTCCCAGAGAACCCAGACTTTAGGAACAGCTACACAGTAATAAACTAAAATAATAATAATATTTTTTTCTAAATGTAAAGCCCTTCAAAGAATGTGAGGAGTTTATGTAACAATACTGAGAAAAAATAAACAGGCTATAAAATCCTTGAGGAGGGAGAGCATGTTTTATTTACCTTTATATCTTTGATGTGTGGTCCGGTAGCTGATATATAGTATTTAAATTGCAATGAACTGAATAATACTGAATTAAGAGGCTGGAACAATATATCATATTCAATATTTCATAGAGTTTCCTTTTACAATTAGTCACACTTACTTGCTTCTACTTACTTATTACGGAGTAGAACCCATAGGGTTTCCAAGGAGGGGCTGGTGGACCTTTTGGTTAGCAGCCAAGCTCTTAACCACTACACCACCAGGGCTCCTGGTAGAGAGCACGGTGTGAGATAACTGTAATTATCACCTCATTAAGATATACTCTTGTTTTGGGGGAACCCTGGTCCCAAATCCTCATACCCATTAAATTACACTCATGGCTACTGTCTTCACTTCCTAATCTGACCTGTGAGGTTGGGAGAAGTAACTGCATATATTGTTTAACTCCTTCTCTATTTTGGAGCCACTAGTCGATAGCAGGCACTTATTTTTGTCTGTCTTATGAGACCTGTCCTACGGTGAGGGCTGACAGGGTAATTATTACAATTTGGTGGAATATGAGAAAGTTTTAGGAAATCTATTTGGCTTCTAATCCAAACCACGTTCCTAAGCCAGCTCTATCAATCACAAAGGTGCTATTTTAATATGTTAGTTGAACTTTTATGTACAAATATCTCACATGGAGAGAAGAGTGATTAAACTCCAAACTCTACCTGACTCACAACCACTGATTGCTTCTCTTCCTGTTTATAAGAGCCCACTCCCCCGTTGCACCCATTCCCTCCCCTAATTCTTTTCATCAGCTCATACATCTCATGTGGCAGAGTCTATTTAAGTATTTAATCATGATCAGGATATAGAAATTAAGGGCAGAGGGTTATAAACACAGGCAGGAAGCATTATCCTCCCTAATCCATTATGTTTGTTTCTACCTAAAACTTTATAACCTCCAAGCCAGGCAACCAGCCCCAGCTATCAACTATGTCTCTGTTAAAGTGTGGAAAGTCTCTGTAATGACATTAAGTCATTGCCACCCACTCACATTTCATTTCAGGATTTGTATTGAGAAATATTTGTCTAGCATTGGTAAGATTGGCAACATACTTAAAATAGCTCAGAACTCATTTCCTGATTATTTTATTTTGCTTTTATATTGGGGAGAGCAAAATTTTCACTTCCTAATTCTCTCTCAACTAACTGAAATAATATCTTTGAAAAATAATAAACTGGTATATTAAATTAATTTCCCCTACATCATGTTTCCCTGAGATTCCACATATTGCAGGTATCACCTAGAACAGAGAATTAAATGGTCAGCTTTAAGTTTTAAATTAGATTTTAATATATCTTAAATAGATATATATATATAACTGTATTTTTAATATATTTTAAACTATATTTTTGAGTCCACAGGGGCATTGTGGCCCTGAAAGCCAGACTTTTGTTTTTCTGTTTTGTTTTGTTGAAACATAAAGCTTTTTTTTCTATTTTTCTGAAGCTTTTCATTACATATTAAGAGAAAATCCTGGAAGTCTGAGATAAGAGGTTTACTACTGTTACTGAGGATGGTGAGTATTCAGTTTTACATTTTTGTGTATTCGTTGTAATTTATTTTAATGATGTAATAGAAAAATTTATATTCTTTTAATATTATGCCACATGTATTATTTTTTCCGTTTTTATAATGCCATTTTTTCATCTCCACTACACCCCAACACATATCTGTATCGAAATATGCTGGTCAACAGCCTGGTATTTATTATTTCACTTCTTTGTCCATTTTCATACAATCATAATGAAAAAATAGGTTGCTTTTGTCGATGATCATTTTTACAAGTCAACCTATACATGTTGAGCTCCAATCAGTTTTTTTTTCACTGCACTGAGAATGTTCTTCCAAGTCAGAAGGTGTACATCTAATTCATTTTTTAAACAACTACGTGATATTATATGGTATGGGTTTATTTCTCCGTTCCTTAACCGCTGAGGATCCTGGTTGCTTATAACTTTCTACTGCTATAAATAGTGCTACAATAAATATCCTTAAGTACTAAGGCTTTTATTTCTACGAAATGAATTTTCGTATGTGAGATTATTGGCTGAAAGTGTTCGTGTATTTTTCTTGTCACTTATGTAATCATCCTGTTTTCATCAGGTTTTACAGCTGTAATTCACTTCTAGGCATTAGCAAGCTGAAATGGACTTGTATTAGCCATTTTAAATCAGATAATCTTATGGTCTACTATGCTGGAAATGACAACTTGAAGAGGAATGGCATTGCATTCATCATCAGAAAGAAGATTTCAAGATTTATCCTGAAGTACAACGCTGTCAGTGATAGGATAATATTCATACACCTACAAGGAAGACCCGTTAATATGACTGTTATTAAAATTTACACACAAACCACTAAGGCCAAAGATGAAGAAACTGAAGATTTTTATCAGCTTCTGCAGTCTGAAATTGATCAAACGTGCAATCAGGATGCATTGATAATTACTGGTGATTGGAATGCGAAAGGTGGAAACAAGAAGGATAGGTAGTTGAAAAATATAGCCTTGCTGATAGAAATGATGCCAGAGATTGCATGATACCTGCAAATACTTTTTATCACTAACATAAACAGCGACTATACACATGGACCTCGCCAGATGGAATACACAGGATCAAATCGACTACATCTGTGGAAAGAGACTGTGGAAAAGCTCAATATCATCAGTCAGAACAAGGCCAGGGGCCAAATGTGGAAGAGACCATAAATTGCTCATATGCAAGTTCAAGTTAAAACTGAAGAAAATTAGAACAAGTCCACAAGAGCCAAAGTATGACCTTGAGTATATCCCACCTGAATTTAGAGACCATCTCAAGAATAGATTTGACGTGTTGAACACTAACGACCAAAGACCAGACGAGTTGTGGAATGACATCAAGGACATCATACCTGAAGAAAGCAATTGGTCATTAAAAAGACAGAAAAGAAAGAAAAGACCAAAACGGATGTCAGAAGAGACTCTGAAACTTGGTGTTGAATGTCAAGTAGCCAAAGTAAAAGGAAGAAATGATGAAGTAAAAGAACTGAACAAAAGATTTCAAAGGGCAGCTCAAGAAGACAAAGTAAAGTATGATAATGACATGAGCAAAGAGATGGAGGTAGAAAACCAAAAGGGAAGAACATACTTGGCATTTCTCAAGCTGTAAGAACTGAAGAAAAAATTCAAGCCTCGTGTTGCAATAGTGAAGGATTCTATGGGGAAAATGTTAAACGATGCAGGAAGCATCAAAATAAGATGGAAGGAATACACAGAGATATTATACCAAAAAGAATTGTTCAACCTTCAACCATTTCAAGAGGTAGCATATGATCAGGAACTGATGGTACTGAAGGAAGAAGTCCAAGCTGTACTGAAGGAAGAAGTCCAAGCTGCACTGAAGGCACTGGCAAAAAAAAACAGGCTCCAGGAATTGATGGAATACCAATTGAGATGTTTCAACAAACGGATGCTGCGCTGGAAGTGCTCACTCGTCTATGCCAAGAAATTTGGAAGACAGCTACCTGGCCAACCAACTGGAAGATATCCATATTTATGTCTATTCCCAAGAAAGGTAATCCATCCGAATGTGAAATTATTGAACAATATCGTTAATATCACACTCAAGTAAAATTTTGCTGAAGATCATTTAAAAGTGGCAGCAGCAGTACATCAACAGGGAACTGCCAAAGGTTCAGGATGGATTCAGAAGAGGACATGGAACCAGGGATATCATTGCTGATGTCAACTGGATCATGGCTGAAGACAGAGAGTATCAGAAAGATATTTACTTGTGTTTTATTAACTATGCAAAAGCATTCAACTGTGTGGATCGTAACAAATTATGGATAACATTGCAAAGAATGAGAATTCCAGAACACTTGTGTTCATGAGGAACCTGTACATAGGCAGTTGTTCGGTCAGAACCAGGGGATACTACGTGGTTTAAAGTCAGGAAAGGTGTGTGTCAGGGATGTATCCTTTCACCATACCTATTCAATCTGTATGCTGAGCAAATAATCCGAGAAGCTGGATTATATGAAGAAGAACGGGGCATCAGGATTGGAGGAAGACTCATTAACAACCTGGGTTATGCAGATGACGCAATCTTGCTTGCTGAAGGTGAAGAGGACTTGAAGCACTTACTGATGAAGATCAAAGACCACAGCCTTCAGTATGGATTACACCTCAACATAAAGAAAACAAAAATCCTCACAACTGGACCAATAAGCAACATATAATAAATGGAGAAAAGACTGAAGTTGTCAAGGATTTCATTTTATTTGGATTCACAATCAACACGCATGGAAGCAGCAGTCAAGAAATCAAAAGACGCATTGCATTGGGCATATCTGCTGCAAAAGATCTCTTTAAAGTGTTGAAAAGCAAGGATGTCACCTTGAAGACTAAGGTGCGCCTGACCCAAGCCATGGTATTTTCAATCGCATCATATGCATGTGAAAGCCGGACAATGAATAAGGAAGACCGAAGTAGAATTGATCCTTTTGAATTGTGGTGTTGGTGAAGAATATTGAGTATACCATGCACCGCCAAAAGAACAAATAATCTATCTTGGAAGAAGTACAACCAGAATGCCCCTTACAAGCAAGGATGGTGAGACTACATCGTATATACTTCGTACATGTTGTCAGGAAGGATCAGTTCCTGGAGAAGGACTTCATGCTTGGTAAAGTAGAAGGTCAACGAAAAAGAAGACCCTCAATGAGATGGATTGACACAGTGGCTGCAACAATGGGCTCAAGCATAACAACGATTGTTAGTATGGCGCAGGACTAGCAGAGTTTCGTTCTGTGGTGCATAGGGTTGCTATGAGTCATAGCCAGCTTGACAGCACATAACAACAACAACAATAAATCACTTCTGCCTTTAGGGTCGTGGTACATATCTATTAAGATTTTGAAGCTCATTTAGTTTGTTTAGTCAGAAACAACTGGGTGACAGATTTGGCTGGTATCCCTGTAAGTACTATGTTCTTGAGAGATATAAATCACTGTAAGACTGATGTAAGAACCTGTACTCATATACTCTTATCTCAATGCTGCAATTTTTCTTTCACAAGTAAGCTTAATAATAGTTCCTTCAGGGTGCTATTCTTTGGCAGAATTATTCCTCCTGTTCTTTGCTAAATGATCGGTAGACAGCTGGTCCAATGCAACATTCACAGCTCTGTAAAACTGGTTTAGAGTTGCATTCTGCTTTGCATACCCCATTATACTCGTGCCAATTTTCATGTGTTTGAAATTATTGTATAATGAAATACTGTAAAGCCATGTAATTACTATGAAATAAAATTTCATATAGCAGACCAAATTGACAACTCTTGCCTGAAAACGATGAAAAGACAGAAACGGACAGGAACTGTACGAATGGACGCAGGGAACCCTGGATGGAAAGGGGGAGGGTGCTTTCAAATTGTGGGGATTGCAACCAATGTCACAGAAAAATAATGTGTATAAATTTTTGAATGAGAAACTAACTTGAAGTGTAAACTTTCACCTAAAGCACAATAAAATTAAAAAAAAACTACACAGCTTTCAAATACAGAACAAAACAATAAAATTTTTGTAAAAAGTAAAAAAAAAAAAAAAAAAACTTCATATACCAAGGACTCTTATATAGTCAACAGTATGCACATAGCACTAATAATGTGATGACCTGTTGACTACAAGCTTGTTGACTGTAAACATGTGTACACATGGCCAATGGGAAGCCGTGGAATTAAATCACAATTCCTGAATATATATCTTAGTTGGCAAAGGACTCTGGAGATGATTCATTTCAATAACCAAATTTTAGATGAAGAAACTCAATTCTAGAAAATCAAAGTGAATTGTTATAGATCACAAAATCAATGTTTGATAGGATCAAGACTAGAACAAACATCTTTTTAAATGCCAGCCCAAGCCTTTTTTCACTATACCACACTAAGTCCATCCAATATTTAGGATTGTTTCTATATGAATTTAACTATTCTACTTCCTTTTTAGATTATACAGCTTTGTGGCAGTAGATTATGCTCCTTCAAAAGGATAATGAGGAAAAAAATCATTCAAAATCCCAAAAGGAAACAACTGACAAACTCAAAACAGGATAATTTGGGGAGAATTAATTTATAGTGGGACTATTAACACTGGTAGCACAGTGGTCAAGAGCTTGGCTGCTAACCAAAAGGTCAGTGGTTCAAATCCACCAGCTGTTCCTTGGAAATCCTATGAAGTAGTTCTATTGTCTTATAGGGTCACTATGAGTTGGAATCAACTTGATGGCAATGGGTTATTAACCTAAGGGAGCCACAAAATATGTTGAAATAATCTGGGGTTACTAATATGTGAGTGTTTACTGTCCCTAGGCAGAGAAGAATATGTGGAGGGAAAGGGTTATGTGAAGCTTAAAGAGAAGAAAGTAGGGCAGAGTCAATTGCATTACCAAGAGCAGTGACCAATAGTAATGGGCCATTCCAAAGCATCTGGCAGGGAAAGTAGGGAAATAAGTATCCTGACCTGACTCTTTTTTCTTCCAATCTCCTGTCTGAACTCCCAACTGACCAAACCCAACAGAAAACCAGGATGCCAAGGAGCTTGTTGTTACCCATGCATGTGGCCTCCTGGGGCAGAAAGCAGGGTGGAACAGCGTGGGGAGTGGATGTGGAGGCACAAATAGCAGACATCCTACCCAGGAGAGCAAGGGCATGTGAACATTCTCTCTCTTCCTCAACCTCTCTCTCTCTCAATCTCTCTCTCCTCCCCTTCTAATGGATGTGAATAACAATAAAATAATCTTTGGAAAAAAATCACAACAAAATCTTCACACAAGCAGTGAGTTTATAAATAGAAAAGTAATAGCAACAAAGTAAGAAAAAAAAGACTTTATATCAAATATGTGTTTTCTCCCTTGGAGACTGTGTGGGCAATAAAACACTGGGCTGAATAAACAGAATGTGAGCCAGTGTGGAAGATCCTATGTTCTTATGGGTTGATCAATGGGCAGGTGACAACTCTACACAATATAGACAACAGTGTTGACAACTTTAGTCAAAAATCTAGTCTTCTTGTCAGTTACCTGAATAATTCAGGGAAACAAACTTTGCGTATTTTTTTCCCCTCTGAACATCTATGCTCTGAAAACCTAAATAGGAATAATAAAATTTTAAGTATTCAGAGAAGAGATTTTTGCATGAATCATGACTGAGAATATTCCTTAGAGACAAGACCCGTCAATTTCTGAGGGGCAAGTTTTGCAGTTCGGTCAACACAAGACGGGAATGGTGTCAGAGAGAGAGAAGACCACTAATATATGAACCACTCTCTCTCTAGTCGTCATAACATTATGCCCATCCTTACCCAAGACTGTGGTGACTGATGTGGGGCATTGGGAAATCTGAGGTTGGCTGGAGCCCTTAGTCCCATTTTTTCCCACAAAGCTGTATTTAGTAATCTGGATGGAAATATTTAAGTGCTCTGATGCTTACAATCTGGGTAACTTTGGAAAAGTTAACACTTTTGCCTCAGTTTCTTTCTCAGTAAAATAGAAATAATAATTCTCAAACATCATGGGCTTTTTGTAAAGATTTAAAAATACATATAAAGGCATGTATGTTGAACTCAATAGATGCTTGTTTTGTTAGGTGCCATTGAGTTGGTTCTGACTCACAGCGACCCTGTGCACACTGAACAAAACACTGCCTGGTCCTGTGCCATCTGCACAATTGTTACTCTGCTTGAGCCCATTGTTGCAGCCACAGTGTCAATCTATCCCGTTGAGGGTCTTCCTCTTTTTCACTGATCCTCTACTGTACCAAGCATGATGTCCTTCTCCAGGGACTGGTCCTTCCTGATAACATGTCCAAAGTAGGTGAGACAACGTCTCACCAACCTTGCTTCTAACGATCATTCTGGTTGTACTTCTTCAGAGACAGATTTGTTCATTATTCTGGTAGTACATGGTATATTCAATATTCTTCACCAACACCATAATTCAAAAGCATCAATCCGTCTTCCAGCTTCCTTATTCATTGCCCAGCTTTCACATAGGTATAAGACGACTGAAAACACCCCATGGCTTGTGTCAGGTGCACCTGTCTTCAAGGTGACATCGTTGCTTTTTAACACTTCAGAAAGGTCTTTTGCAGCAGATTTGCCCAATATAATGTGTCCTTTGATTTCTTGACTGCTGCTTCCATGGATGTTGATTGTAGATCCAAGTAAAATGAAATCTTTGACAACTTCAGTCTTTTCTCCATTTATGATGATGTTGCTTATCGGTCCTGTTGTGAGGCTTTTTGTTTTCTTTATGTTGAGGTGTAATCCATACTGAAGGCTGTGGTCTTTGATCTTCATCAGTAAGTGCTTCAAGTCCTCTTCACTTTCAGCAAGCAAGGTTGTGTCATCTGCATAACGCAGGCTGTTAACGAGTCTTCCTCCAATCCTGATGCCCCATTCTTCTTCATGTAGTCCAGCTTCTCAGATTATTTGCTCAGCATACAGATTGAATAAGTATGGTGAAAGTATACAACCCTTACACACACCTTTCCTGACTTTAAACCATGCAGTATCCCCTTGCTCTGTTCAAATGACTGCCTCTTGATCTATGTACAGGTTCCTCATGAGCACAATTAAGTGTTCTGAAATTCCCATTCTTCCTAATGTTATCCACAATTTGTTATGATCCACACAGTCGAATGCCTTTGCATAGTCAATAAAACACAGGTAAACATCTTTCCGGTATTCTCTGCTTTTAGCCAGGATCCATCTGACATCAGCAATGATATTCCTGGTTCCATGTCCTCTTCTAATCCTGCTTGAAATTCTGGCAGTTCTTGTCGATGTACTGCTGCAACCACTTTTGAATGATCTTCAGCAAAATTTTACTTACATGTGATATTAATGATATTGTTCAATAATTTCCACATTTGGTAGGGAATAAATACAGATTTGGAATGCGTATAAATACAGATTTCTTCCGATCAGTTGGCCAGGTAGCTGTCTTCCAAATTTCTTGGCATAGACAAGTGAGCACTTCCAGTGCTGCGTCCATTTGTTGAAACCTCTCAGTTGGTATTCCGTCAATTCCTGGGGCCTGTTTTTCTGCCAATGCCTTCAGTGCAGCTTGGACTTCTTCCTTCAGTATCATCAGTTCTTGATCATATGCTACCTCCTGAAATGGTTGAACATTGACCAATTGTTTTTGGTACACTGACTATGTATTCCTTCCATCTTCTTTGATACTTTCTGTGTCATTCAGTATTTTGCCCATAGAATCCTTCAAAACTGCAACTCAAAGCTTGCATTTTTTTCCTCAGTTCTTTCACCTTAACAAATGCCAAGCATGTTCTTCCCTTTTGGTTTTCTAACTCCAGGTCTTCACACATGTGGTTATAATTCTTCACTTGGAACCAACTCAGCAGCACCTAATAGCAACAACGTACCCTTTTCGTGTGCACATACACACACAATTAAGCTGAATTAACCCCACTACCACCATCACCACTCATTCTTACAATGTTTTCTCCTTTCAGATAGATTGGAAATTAGAAATATTTCTCCATAGTTTTAGATTTCCAACCTCAAGTGTGAGTGCTTATATTCATCAGGAGGTTTAGAAAATGCTGATTCTTTATCATTATTGACTTCTTGCCAGGGTAATAAAAATAGCTGCTGCTTGGCCTTGTCTTTAATTTTTTTTTTTTTTTTTTTTTTTTCCTGTAACAGCACACTGGTGGAAAAGTGCATTACTCAGGATCATGAAAATTAAAATAACTCAATCCTAAGTGACATTCAATCAGAAAATTGGACTGAATTGCTTTGAACGAACTTGAAAATCATGGCCCTCTGCTTTTAACAAACTTTAAGATCATGGCCCCAATTCATTTAGAAATATGTTTAGTCAAAAGTCTTTTTTCCAATCAAGAACTTTTTGCTCTTCCTTTTTTACCTCTGAGAGAGCTGAATTGGCTGACCTTTGGCTTGGAAAGAATTTTTTCTTAGAGTTATCAAAATCAAAGAAGAATGATGAGAAAATAGTATAATTCTTGTAAATTTGCAGGCAGCAAGGCTCACATACCACTCATTTAAGCTCAAAATAGATTTCCCAGTTTTTGAAATTCTTGCGGCCAAATTTCCAAGGGCATTGATCTTTGTTGCCAATTGAAATTTTCGTTTGGAAGGCAATGGGCCTTCAGTTCACCAATTACATTGGTTTCTGCCGGCACTCAGACTTTAATAAGCCATGCAAGTTTATGCACATATTCTATGACCTAAGCACTCAGATTTGGATGAGGAGAGATAAATAAACTCTGTATTAAGAAATGATTTGAGCACTGTCCTGTGATGACCTTTGAGGAGGAAGAGCCAACCATCTATGTTTGGGATTTAAGGTTCTATGAGATAATCCCTTTATAAATTAGCTTCCCTCTGACTTTTAGAGGCCAACACTTCACCATTGGAGCTTCATTCAGTTAGGAAAAGACTATGCTCCTTATTTAAGTTTAAATATTCCTGAAGTGAATAATATAACAAATATACCAATTATATTCTAAGCCTGTACACCAAGAGTAGACTGTAAAAGAATGAGGGATATTGGACTGATCCAGAATCTTGGCCTTCGTTGGTCAAGCAGCTCCAGTGACAGCTTCCAGTTCACCAAGAGCAGAAGGAAGGCATTTTGTACCTTTAGAAATACATGGAAAAAAAAAAAGAGTGAGGTGACTGCAAAATGTGGAGGTGGCAGCAGGATCAGTGACGTGTTTCTCTAACTGACCTCTGTGTTTTCAGGTCGCTAAGCAACCACATGAAATATAATCAACTCAGTAATATACCACCAGTATGAGAAAAAGCTATTAAATCCAGTTGAAAATTAAAAAGTAAATCACTCAATCAATGGCATATCTAATTTCATGATGTCAAAATGGTTTTACCAACGTTTCCTTGCCTTTACTAAATTAAACAACTTTTTGACATCATTTGACCTCAGCCAGAAAGTGAAGACATAAGGTTGCTTTTGTCCCTCTTCAGGTGGGCAGGAAAAGGGTGAATGGTGAAGACAATGGTCCAATGCTAAGACATCACACATGAACCTCATACCAACCTATTCACCCCGTTTACAATGCAACAGTTTTCTTGCTGTGAAAGCTTTGTTCCTTTGCTAAGAATAACCCAGGCTTCCAACAGCTAGGAATTTAATTCCATTTTCTCAGGGACAAATTCAAAGAAAGATTCACTTCCATTGGACTCTCCAGACCCTTATTAGAAAGCTGAGTCCTCACTAGGGAAGAAAAACAAAATCTGATGAACATTGCCCCATTTATAATTTAAAACCCCAGTATCTATTCAGAACTAAATAATCTACTACCATCAAGTTGATTCCGACTCATAGCAACCCTATAGGACAGGGTAGAACTGCCCCATAGAGTTTCCAAGGAGAGCCTTGTGAATTCAAACTGTTGACCTTTTGGTTAGCAGCCATAGCTCTTAACCACTATGCCACTAGAGTGTCCTCAGAACTGACTTGCATGGAGGGAACATCAAAATAATCTTCTTAGAACTTGATCAAACACTGACCCCACTGAGAGTTCTGCATTGAAATCCTGAATCCGTTCTACAGGGAAAGAGTCAGAAAGCCCAATGGAGTCAACATTGAGTGTCTATAAGGATCCAGGTTGTTAATGGGACGTGGGCTCAGTTGCTAGTATTTTCCTTTTATTGCCACATTAAAAAAAAGTCTGTATTCTTAGATAAAATAAGGATCTAATGTTTTGTTTCTTGCAAGTATAGGCCCTCTTCCTACATCCCCTTCCCTGTGAAAGCAGATAACCCTGTCATTGCACATTTAACTTAATAGAGGCACTGCCTTTAATGTAGTAATCCTTGAAAATGGAAATTGAGTTAAGGCAGCCTGTCTGAAATGGAGACTCCAAAATAATTCATAATAAATGCACAATAGATCGTAGGAGCCAATGGTCCATCAGTGCGTACTTGTTTCATTTGGAAAATTCTACATATGTTCACATGTATCTGGGGACCTGAAACAGGGCTACAATAAAAATTAAGCTGCCAGGAATTGCCTTCATTGTTCATGAACTTGAGAACATGATTTGGTTTCTAGTTTCTTAATTACTAGACTACCATATGGCCTATTTCTACAGTAAACACGTTTGTAAGAACATGAGAAAATTTGCCCCTATTAGTAGGGATTTACTGTAAGCAAAATTACTGAGAAATATAGTATAAGAATTGCTGGATAATTGTCTTATTCTGCTTATTTTATTTTATATAATAATTTCATTGTATTAAAATTTCTACTGCCTTTATTATTCTTCTAATATATTAGTTGACCGTGTTCTGGGTTCTGTTCTGATTTTAAAAAACGAATTATTTTCTGCTTTCCACCTGTTGCCCTTGAGTAGATTTCACCTCAGAGAAACCCTATAGGATAGGATAGAACTTCCTGATAGGATTTCCAAGGAGAAGTCTGATGGATTCGAACTGCTGAGCTTTTGGTTAACAGCTGAGGTCTTAACCACTGCACCACCAGGGCTCCATTTCTGCTTTCAGTGAAAATGAATTTAGTCACATGAAATTATTTCACAAATACCTTTCAGTTCTCACTTGCATGTTAGAAAATAAACAACCCTGGTCAGATGGGAAAACAAAAATATGTTCTATCACTTCTCTGAATAAATAGCTTCTCAGTTTAAATTTGTGAATCATTTTCTCTACTCATATATGTATTTATATGAATATATCTAGATATTAGAGTCAATGCTCTAACATATCTATACCTAACATACAATATACTTTCAGTAAATGTTTTCTTGGTTCATTTCTGTGTTTAGAAATTATTAAATTGATGATCATCAACTATAAATTGTTGATCAGGACATTACTAATGACAAATAATATTGCTGACAATGTATGTCTAATGCACCTAATTTTTTAAGGGTAAAAATCATATTGTTTTTCTGGTGTAAGAATAATGAGAGCATGAGAAATCCTTTACTCTCATAAGGCATAAACAAATCAACTTAGAAAGTTGAAAACTAATTTTTATGTAGTTTTTAATTTTGTTTCCTCCAAAGCCTCTCGCAGAAGATCTTTTCTTGTCTCTCCCAGCTTCTGGTAGCCCCACGACTTCCCTAGCTTGTAGATGCATCTTCACACAGTGTCTCTTCTCTTTTATAAGGATAACACTCAGATTGGATCAGGACCCACCCTCCTCCAATATGTTGTGGAGGTTGTTGTTAGATGCCACTGAGTTGATTCTCACTCATAGCAACACAATGTGACAGAATAGAACTGCCCCATAGCGTTTCCTAGGCGGTAATCTTTACAGGAGCAGAGAGCCAGGTCTTTCTCCCAAAGAAGCACAGAGTGGGTTCCAACCGACAGCCTTTTAGTTAGCAACCAAGCGCTTAACCATTGCGGCACCGGGACTCTTTTTATGAACTCCTGTTAATATAACTGATAACATATTCAAACAACCTATTTCCAAACAAAGTCATGTTCACCTGTACTGAGGGTTAGGCCTTCAACATATCTTTTTGGAGGATACAATTAAACCCATAACAGAAGACAACAAAAATAAATAAGGCAATAATCAGCATAATTAATAATTCAGCATCATTGGAAATGTGAAGCTAAAAATGAACCCAAAAATATAAGCCTCCAGGAAATTCTCAGAAATTAGTGGGAGGGTGGAGACTTCCAGAAAAATATTGATTGGGGATTCAAGTTATTTTATTTGGATATTAATAAAGACAAATCCCCCTGGAAGATTTAGGGATATTTAGATACTCATCTCTCAGCTTTTCCAAGTGACAAGAAGTTAATAGGATAAGTGAGCACAAGAACACTATTTTAGAGAAAAGGATAACCCTCATATGTTGTTCCCTTTTAGCTAAAATACATGTTTTAGTACCAGTCTCCTGGAGATAATCTCTTAAGCCAAGAGCCTTTCATGTACCATAACAAACCAACAGAGGAAAGGATATTTTTGGAAAGGGTGGCAAAGGACTTCTAGTGTCCTACATATTACATAACAAGTCAATTTTATAAAGTGGTCTTATAATACAAAAAGCCAAATCCCTCTTTAGAAAAATTGTCAGTTTACACAAGGCTGATCTTCACTGTATGATTTTTCAAGTCACTACTCAAGGATAGTATCTTCCATCTCCTTAAGTAGAATTAAATATTTCTTCTGTTGTACAGGATATTAACATGGTATGAGCTTGTGGAGCAAACGGAGAGTGGGACAAGATGTATTAGTTAACATAAGGCTCGCTGCTTAATCAGATAACTCTCAGAAGCTTAACACAATCAGTGAACATCCAGACCCATCACAGTCCAATGGGGAGTTTATTGGGCAGCCTTCCACTTGGTGGTTCAGGGACCCAGGTGCCTTCCATCTTACGATTGCCCACCCTCTAGGTCTTCAGAATTCTTTGCCAGATTCTCAAAAACTTGCTAACAATGGAGGAAGAGATAATGATGCATAAATGTCTTTATGGCCCAGAGCATGAAGTGGCTAACTGCCTCCACCAGTATTCCATTGCCTGTAACTCAGTGACATGACCAGACCTAACTAACTGCAAAAGAGAATGGGATTTGTAGTCTAGCTGTTAATCCCAGAAACAAAACTAAATGGGTTTAGTAAACATCTCGCCAGCCTCTGCCAAAAAGTACATAGGATTAGCTGCAGCACAACTATTGTTTTCTGAGACAGATGTGTTTAATGACTTTGTATAAAATATTTTCAATTACCAGAATTAAAGGCACACCTATAGTCAATCCAAGAACAAAAATGTCCCACCACTAATTGTAATGTGTGATGACTGCTGTTCTGAATGTTCCCCAACCCTGCTGCCCTCCTTCAGTCTGACTGTACTCAGAATATGAAAGATGTATTTAATAAACAGGATCTCTGGCTGTCCTTAATGCCTTAAATTATCTAAATGTTATGCATCCCTGTCAGATCCATGTGTGTCTACTCTGAGACAGGTTCAAGTAAAGTTCACTTTGACAGAAAGCCATAATGACTTCATGCACTAATTAGCCTGGTCTAATGATGAGAGCATTAAATGAAGTCAGCAGTCCTGCATTATTATCCCTTTAGGACTAGCTTTGCCACTGTCTTGCTGTAAGTATTTTTGAAAACTTAGGACTCATTTCATCCAGCTGTCACACAGACACCGTCCTAGGGTATGACATATCATACAGTTCTTTGGACCCTGAGATTCAGAAACGCCAATGCTGCTGAAGCTCCTGCAAGCTCAAAGAGGGTAGCAGACTGGGGGAATAAAACATTGCCCTGGTGACCTGCGGTTTCAAAAGCCTTAAGACTCATAAGTGAACTGTTGTTCCATCCCTTGAATAATCTGATCAGGGAGACTTGGTGTCAGTGCTTAGGCATCTGCATATAGAAATACTCCATTGTCAATTGCCTGTCAGTTTGTTGTACTGTTCTGGCTTGCGTGTTGCTGTGATGCTAGAAGATATGCCACCAGTATTTCAAATACCAGAATGGTCGTCCATGGTAGATAGATTTTAACAGAGCTTCCAGACTAAGAAAGACTAGAAAGAAAGGCCTGGTGATCTACTTCCAAAAGTTAACTAATGAAAACATTATGGATAGAAATATTGTCCAACAGGGTGCTAGAAGATGAGCCCCCTAAGCTGGAAGGAAGTACACAATGGCTTCAATGATGGATTCAAACATACCAAAGATCATGAAGATGGTGCAAAACCAGGCAATGTTTCCTTCTGTTACACATAAGGATGCCATGAGTCAGAGCCTACTCAAGGGCTACTAACAACACCATAGCCAATTACAATTGCCCCAGCACTAGAACCATGGAACCGTGTTTCTTCCCAAGTGGAACGTGTTCATGTACACACAACCTAGAACAAAAGAAGAGTATATTGAAACCGTTATATGTATCTAATTCTTATGCAAAAAATAAGAAATATTAAACAAGAAATAATAAATATTTAATTGACTGATAGCAACCCTATAGGACAGAGTAGAACTGCCCCCATAGGGTATCCACAAGCGGCTGGTGGATTCAAACTACCGAACTTTTGGTTAGCAGCTGAATGTGTAATTACTACACCATCAGGGCTCCTCTGTAACATAAGGGAGAGTCTTATCCTGACGGAAAAGTGGGAGTCCCACAGCTTTGAGGGACTGACAAGTACTCAGTCAAGTGGATTAGTGGATTATGTGATTATGCTTTGCGGTTTTAATTCAAGTTAACAATTAGTTGCCTGTGGAGTTGATGCTGATTCATAGTGATGCCACGTGTTTCAGTGTAGAACTGGGCTACACAGGGTTTGCAATGGCTGATTTTTCAGAAGTAGATCACGAAGCCTTTCTTCCCAGGCACCTCTGGGTGGACTTAAACTTCCAAATTTTTCGGTTAGCAGCCGAACAAGTTAACTGTTTGTGTCACCCAGGGACTTCTTAATTAAAACAGTTCTTATGAAAATGGGGAAAAGTCCTTAAAAGATTCTTCTAAGGAACTGGGAATTGAAAATAATACCACACGTACATGATCAGCAAACACAAGTGATCCATCAGAAAATGGCAAAACTGACTCTTCTCCTTCAGTGTTTGTTAGTAATGAAAATGAAGCTTCAAGCACTGCAGAGGTGGGATTGCTTGTGTCCTGTGGACTTCTCTGTTCCTGATGTGTGGCCAACTGCCTACCACAGAGTTACCCAGAAAGTATTTGTTTAAAGAATATTGACTTTGTTTTGAAACAGGACTAGCAGCAGGATGGTTAAAATATTCCTACTTCTAAAGCACTATTTCATCCTTAACAAAAACACATAACCATTGAGAGAGTTTGATTTTTTTTAATATGTTTTTAAATTTAGCATGTCTAATTTAAAGTGAATTACAATTCTTACCAGGTCATTTAAATTCTCTCTCTCTTTCTTTTTTTTTTTCCCCCCCTGAATTTAGTTGTTGAACTATTTAGGCATGTTTTGAATAAGTTTTCTGACTCCTCTTTTTCTTTTTACCGTTCTTTCTGTCTTGCCCCCACTACATATTAATCATCTTTTCTATTTATGCCATATCAATCAGATTAATGGAAAATGTGATCAGAGGACTCACAACATTTAAAAATAATGCCCTAAGACGCTATTCTTTCTAATAAATCACAGACCAAATCAAATAAATCACACATTGAAAGTGAAAAATAAAGATTAGTCCTTGGCCAAGTGTATGGGTTCTCTAATTTCTGTGCCAACGATCATTTAGACTGGGAATGACAGGAAGAGCCTGGCAGAAAGCTAGAGAAATACCTCTGGCCAATGAGATGGTAGAAGGCCTTTAGGCACTATTGGGTGGCTCATTTGCACATTCAGTCTTTGTTTTTGGTTCATTACTTCATCCCAGATACTCTCTGCTTCTCTAGATAGGTTAGCTCTTCCCATCATATGTTCCCGTAGCAAACTGACCTTCACATTTTATCATACCCTTCACACGTGTCTTACTTGTATAATGTCTACCTTATCAGATTCTGCTCCATGAAAGCAAGGATCTTGCCTATCTGGTTCATTGCTGTTTACCCAACATCTAGCTTAGTACCTGGCACTTGGTCAGCATTCAGTAAATATTTGTTGACTGGATGAATTAACTAAAATGCAAACTGCCTGTGAGATTCATATTTTTGGTCTTGATCAGTCTGCTATTGTGATTACCTATATGAGTAGAGGAATTAGAAAAGCCTGCTTTCTAAAACCATCTCTCTTACTTCTGCCCCCATGAAGCTTAAAATTCTACCATTAAGGCGTTGCTGCTACAAGACATCTTCGGGATAACAAAGCACTCAGTTGTCAGTCTCTAGTGGTTTCTTATGAACAAGTCCATCCCAGTGCAGTCTGTTCGGTGGTTAGCCAAGAGAAAGGCCATAAAGAGAATCAGAGTAGGGATGCAGGGAGAAGAAGGCAGGAAGAGGCAGAAGGGCAGGTTCACTTGAAGCGTGGGGCATCGCCTGAGGCTAACTGTCCTGGCTGGGAAGCTCCAAATGATCCCGTTATGGAGAAATGGCCTGAGATGGCTTTAATTGACGGAGATCAGAGGCATAGAGCACAGTGGGTGCTCAGGACAAAATGTGCCTCTTCACTAGTTTTCCTCTGTCTGCTCTCCTATGCATATGCATCACACGATGCAGGGAGTAACATTTTTTCCACATTCTTCTCATTTTTCCAAGATACCATCTAGAAAAGTTACTTTCTATACTAGAAATTGTAAAAAAAAAAAAAATTGCTGAGGCAAATTACTTTTCAAAAATTCACTTACAGTGCATTTACCTGGAAAGTACTCTAGCATGTAAAGCCCAGATATCTCTTCTGTTTGTTATTATAAAGCTAGACTAGGAACTCTAAATAAATGCATCATTTTTCAACTGAGAAAAACAAACTGTTCCCTTTTGAATTACCAAGTACATAATAAAATGTGAAAAGGGGACAACATTCAGTTTTGATTTGGTGCTGAGTAGATCTAGAATGACCTCTTAAAATGGCCACCAGTTATTAGATATATTCCATTAAAGAGGACATATATTTCTTACTCATATGGTTATTATTTGTAAAATGGGTTTGACATCAAACAGGGAAGTGTATCTTATTTGATTTGTTTTGTATTTTTTATTATTACCCATAAAATGTCTTTCTAACACAAGAATCTCTTCAATTCAAAATGCACGATATGGATTTTTCAAGTATGAGACAACATGAGAGTTGTGGAACTGGGAACTGGGAATATGGAACTGGGAAAAGAAGATTTCCTACCTGGATTCTGAGCCTGTTTTTCTCATCTATACAATCAAAGAGTTCCATAAAAGACCCTGTGACTCCTCTTCCAAGCCTATTGATTTTGTTTTCCAAATCAATACTAAAACATTATCAACTCTCTTTAGAATAGCAGAAACTAGAGAGAAGGGTCACGACCAAGAAAACAGCTGTTTTAATTAGGTTAAGGCCTCAGTTTCAAGTCTTCTCAGCATTTTTCTTTGTCTGTGATGAGTAGAGATTCCTAAAGAAGCCCCATTAGCACTCCTAACCTGCTTCACAGTTTCACGTAGGAATTATAACTACATAATTCATGTGATAGCTCTGTTTACACCCCCAAGGACACCATGAACTTGATTCTGTTCATATGATTTACAAATGGCATTCAAGTCATTTTGTATTTGGCCTTTTAAAATGTTGCAGCAGTAACACTTCTAGAATTGGCCATTTTGAAGGGAGAGTTTCAGTGGCAGATTCTATTGTGCAGATAATAGGTTTGTTTTATTGATTTGTTAAGCCCTTATTTCTCAAGGAATGGTAGTTAACTAAAGCACAAAATAAATTTTAAAAATTAGATCACATAAGGAAACTTGAAAGGATAAATGTAAATCCCATTTGATTTTTGTGCATATAATAAGTTGACAGTAGCACTAATTATGGTAATCTACAGCTCCCTGGCATGTGATAACGTGCTATTAATTTTACATCAGAACTGTTGCTCAATAGACTGAAAGATCTACTTGAAACATTTATGATGTATGTCTAAGTTCATCCCTTGAGAAATTAGAGTTCAAAATGAAGAAAGAATACAAAACAGAAAGGAAAATTTAAAACATTTTATAGCTGGTAATTTAGGTTCTACTCCGTCCTGTGGGGTCGCTATGAGTCAGAATTGACTCAACAGCAATGGGTTTTTGGTGGTTTTTTTTTTTTTTTTTTTTTGATTAAGGTCAAGGAACCCTGGTGGTGCAATGGTTAAGTGCTCGGCTGTAAACAGAAAGGTCAGCGGTTCTAACCCATCAGCTGCTTTGCAGGGAAAAAGATGGAACAGCCTGGCCCATAGGATTTCCAAGATTTACAGTCCCCTATGGGGCAGTTCTACTCTGTCCTACAGTGTCGCTATGAGTTGGAATTGATTTGACAGCAGTGCGTTTTTTTTGTTGTTGTTTTTTGTTTTTTTTTGGTTTTATTAGGGCCAAAATCAAAGAAGTTTCTTGGAACTCAACTGCAATCTTAAAAAAAAAAAAAAAAAAAAAAAA
>NW_004444133.1:3396934-3426866 GCF_000243295.1 Trichechus manatus latirostris | reverse complement strand
AAAAAAAAAAAAAAGGTTCTGAGTATTTTTGTTACTGTTGCTGTTTTTCTCCCATTATTTTGACTCTTTGCTGCCTACATAATGGAGTATGACATATGTGTTTTCATTCATGGATAAATTGTCACTAAGTGTCCCTCAACGAGATGGATTAACACAGCGGCTGCAACAATGGGCCCAAGCATAACAAGGATTGTGAGGATGGCACAGGACCTGTCAGTGTTTCTTTCTGTACATAGGGTCACTATGAGTCAACAGCACCTAACAGCAACAGGGGTCAAAAGCAATAAGAGGCCAAACCGGGACTGAATCCAAGTTCTTTTAGTCTATTTCTTTAGCCATTGCTCACCCTTTGGCTGAATTTTTCATGATTACAGGAAATTTCCTCCCATACTGATATTGTTGTTGTTATGTGCAGTGAAGTGATTCCGACTCATAGCAACCCGATAGGACACAGTAGAACTGCCCCATAGGGTTTCCAAGGAGAAGCTGGTGGATTTGAACTGCCAGCCTTTTGGTTAGCAGCCAAACGCTTAACTGCTGTGCCACCAGGGCTCTGCACTGATATTAGTGAGAAGTAAAAACTGGTATCAGTCATGTAAGTCATGCAAATCATTGTCTTATAATTCAACAATAAAACTAAGTCTTTCTTTCCAAAATTCGTTGATAGGCGTGATTACGTAGCATAAAGTTTCACTGAAGACGGCAGTTAGATGCCTTCTCTTTCTGATCACTTATCTAAGGCCTTGACAGGAAAATTGGTGCAGCAACCTCAAGATGACAGAGGCTGTGGTGGTCTCCACCCGGCAGTCAGTACACCAGGGCGTAAATCTGGTTCAGCTGCTTACTAATGGTACAACCATGGGTAACTTATTTAACTCATTAAGCTTCAGTTTCCTCACCTGTAAACAGGGGTAGATTATCCGATAGGCAAGGTAAGCACGGTGCTTACCTTGCTTAGCAGATCATCTGTAGTGAGCAATTTCACATGTTTTCACCACATGAAAGATTCTGCTTCTAGGTTTGGGTGGCATCTGTCTCTCTCCCAACCCCACAGCACCTTCCTACAGAATCAAATCTCTGTTCAAATTTACAATCACTAATAGAGATGGATGACCCAGTAAGCAAGGTAAGCACGGGCTTATTCATGCTTACTTACTAATCTGTAGTGAACAATTTCACATGTTTTTCGCTACAACTCCCAAGTGAAATTGTTCACTACAGATTAGTAAGTAAGCACAAGTAAGCCCATGCTTACCTTGCTTACTGGCTCATCCACCTGTATCTGTAAAATGGAGATTAGAATAATCTACTTGCAGAGTTACTGTGAAAACAGGAAGAAATGACTATTACATGTAAAACACTTAAATTCACGTGCTTATTTTGAGTTTCATAGACATGTATTTCCCCTTACCCTATGAGCACCACAAGCCAAACCATTTGCCAAAACAAAAACACTTGTTTAAATGGAGGCAGCTGCCCCCACCCCAAAGGGCATGTGAATCCCAGGAAATGAAAATTAAAAGTGAATCAAACCGATCATGATTTCTGTTTCGTGTTTTCCTTTTAGTTGAGTCAACGAGGACTCACATTTGCAATATCCAAAGGAGGCGTAAAGGGGAGTTAGGAAGGAGTTAACAGGGTAGAGCATAAGCAGAAAAGAAGGGGATGAGGCATATTCAGAGAGCCTAGGAAACCCAGTTTTAACAAAAGTAATTAGTGAAAGTGTATTCATGCATGTAGCAAGCTACTTAGAGAATGACTTGCAGTATAAACTCCCAAAGCAGAAAGTCTTTTTGCGACATTTAGTCATACTTCTTATGAGTATTTAGTAACTAGTTTGCAAAGTAAGAATAGTTTTATATTCAGGAGCCCTGGTGACACATTGGTTAAAGTGCTTAGCTGCTAACCGAATATATCTGTGTATATAATATATATATGTGTACATTATAGATATATGTATGCATATAATAATATGTAACTGTATATAATACAGGTATGTGTGTGTATATAATATGTATGTGTGTGTATGTAATATTTAAGGAGCCATGGTATCACAGTGGTTAAGCACTCGGCTGCTAAACACGACATCGGCAGTTCAAACCCACCAGCCACTCCATAGGAGAACAATGTAACAGTCTGCTTCCATAAAAGATTATAGCCTTGGAAACCCTATGGAGCAATTCTACTATGTCCTACAAGGTCACTATGAGTCAGAATTGACTTGACAGCATTGGATATAAAATATATATATTTTTTATACCCATATATATGTGTGTGTGTATAAATATGTATATAATATATTATAGGTATCTCTGTATATATATTTCTGAAAAAAGGAAGCTTAAATACCATCTGCTCAAGCTTCATCATTTTAAGGATAAAGAACACCTAGGCCCAAGCTGCTGAACTATCATTTCCCAGATAACAGAGCTAGTTTGAGGCAAGGTGAAAATAAGAACCCAGGTTTCCTGACTTGCAGTTGGTAAGCACCACACCCCAGCAGCCACGTCTTGCAGTTAGTCAATCATTGTAGGGGCGTTGGTTCTAGTCCCTCCAGGGCTGTAAGTCCGTGGCCATAAGACCGCCTTTATGTCTTCTTTTCACCTAGTCCCTTCCTCCATTTTTTAATAATGATAATTCAAAACGTCCCCCATGTGTCCAATTTCCTAAATTCTCTCCAACATGCCCTTCAAAGTTCTTTAACAAAATAATTTCGTTAAAGTTTTCTGCTTCATGGAGTAACCCAACTGCTGACCTCAACAACTAGACCTCTACCAAGAAGAACCATCAGGGGAGATGGAGAAGCAAGACAGGGATTTGCTTAAGTCCTAAGGCAGTTTGTTCCCTGAGAACGGGAACCAGATCAGATGGCTTAGCTAGGAGAAGAGTGCCACGCTCTGGGCAAAGAGAGTATTGTTTCCTCAGATGCTTCTGAAATGACAAGTGTTTAAAAGAAGGTTCTGGAACTGAGAACACCCTTCATTCTCTGATTTAATTCTCTCCTTTCTATATTTTATGTCATTTAATTTTATTTTATTTACTAATATCAATTGCACAGAACTGGATTTTGGATTAGTCACCATCCTTGAGTCATGACACAGTTATCACTGCTGCATTTAAGGCCTGCTTTCAGTTAGTTATTACAGTAATTATTTTTAATAATGTAACAAGCCTGTCAAGCCCACCACTCAAAATATAAGCAAGGCCCTTGACCATAACCTACATCTAACATGCGGCACACCTCATCCCATCTTCTTGGCCCCGATCATCCCACCAGAGTGACCAGGCTCATGCCAGTTTCGACCAGATTTTAGGCACAATTGTCATAGCCAATAACATTTTTGGAATTTTTTTTTTTGTTATATTGAACTAACAGTCATTTTTCTAACTGTCACCACTGACCAATCCTTCAATTTTTATAAATACAGTTACAGTCATGCGCTGCATAAGGTTCATTCGAGTAATGTCTGACGACATATGCATCCGTGGTCCCATAAGGTTATAATAGACTTATGTACAAACCGTACTTAGGAACTAACCCTCGTAAAGCCTATCATATGAAAAATTTGAGGTACATACAATGATTCATAATAACAAACGGGCACGACTTTGTGACACACATCAAAACATTATTATTATTATTATTAGTGTATTATTATGTTAAAGATATTTTAGAGTATCTGGAAGTGTTTCTTTAATTATTTTATGCATAGAAGGGTACACTATATGCTACATACAAAGACAAACATTTGACTAACTGAAGTTAGATATGAACTGTACCTAACTGTTCCAACTTACGTAGAAATTTGACTCAAAGACAGACTTAGGAATGGAACTTATTCATAACTGGAGGACTGCCTGTATATTAATATGGTGTTTGCACAACGTCCAAATCACATAACTTCCTGTTTCACGGAACGTATCATGGATGTTAAGTGACGCATGGCTGTCATTTAATCCAGTTTAACATTTGAAATGGGAGAAACATTAGGGCAATTTGGTTAAGGGCTTGGATTCTAGAGTCAGACTGACCCTGCTTTAAATTCAAGAGCCACCACTTACTTTTACCCTAGGCAAGTTGCATAACTTCTAGAGCTTCCATTTCCTCATAATAAAGGGCAACAACAGCTAGTATTGTGAAAACTGTTTAGCATAGTGCCTGGCACAGGGAAAATGCTGGATATATGTAAGATATTATTATTTCAATCTACTGTGCTCGGGGTAGCATTTTTTTAATGCTATGTTTAAAAAAATATGTAGTTTAACATGTCATAAAACAAATTTTATGTCATTTGTGGATCTTTATTTCCAAAGAGATCATCAATCATGTAGTAGTAATGATATACTATGTTTTGCAAACTGCGTAATTTTTGGAACATCTTACCTCATCTGATGCATAAAAGAGTCTATGAGATATGTTTGGGCAGGCAATATTATTTCAAATTGATACAATTAAAGCCCAGTGCAATTGGGTAACTCGTAAAAAATGCATGATACTTGTATGCCCGAAATAACCTGGTACTCGATAAATCATATGTTTTCATTTGATCTCTCCATTCTGCTCTGTGAACGTAGGCAGTGTTTTAGAGAGTCTCTCCTTTATACTGCCTGGTCATATTTTGTCACTTGGGGCAATATAGACACTTTCCCAGTCAGGGACATTTACCGCTTAGTTTTCTGTCACGAACCACTTCTCTTGAAAAGCAAATACACACCAAAATAATTCTTTTCTTTTTTTTTTTTTTAGGAGTGTCTTCTCTTTTATTGCTTTTGCTCTGAAAAGTAAAGGCTGAAAAACAGCTGTAAGCTGCTTATACAGGTTTTTTTTTAATTGTACTTTAGATGAAGGTTTACAGAACAAACTAGTTTCTCATTAAACAGTACATGTATTGTTTTATGACACTGGTTAACAAACCCATGACATGTCAACACTCTCCTTCTCGACCTTGGGTTCTCTATTACCAGCTTTCCTGTCCCCTCCTGCCTTCTAGTCCTTGTCCCTCAAAACCACTTTCTTAATCTTTTGATCACGGTTACCATTTATTGCATCCTATTTATTACAGAAAATACCTTCATTTCCTTGGAACTGGATGTATATCCTTTGCCCTTCCACTTGCATGTATCAACAAGTCTTCCAAAACATTTAAACGGCCTTCAAATTCAGACACAGACTTGTAAATACTTCTGAGCCAGAAGTCCAAACCATAGCTGCATTTTCTAACACAGTTGAATTGGTAAAGCCCCTTGTCTGTTAAAAGGTATGAACACCATTATTTTATTAGCACCATTTCTGTATTTCAACCCAATAGTGTAAGAAATGACTACTATGTGGACAAGTCAATCTTCCTTTAGCTTGGCTAGTATAAACAAAGACTTACTTTATAATACTTCAAAAATGTCTAATTTTACATTTAAGCATCTAAGTCATTCATATTTCAGTTTCACAAGACCACCAGAATTATTTTTTATAACATAAAGTGTTAGTTATCTACCAGAAATGCTCTACTAACTTTCATTGTTCTTGGGATAAAATTCAAATTCCCTTCTATGGACTTTAAGGTTCCGTATAGTCTGACTCTACTTTTCTAACTTTCTCTGTCTCTCTTTTCCCTGTTCTGCAGCCACCTTGATCTCTTTTCTATTCCTCTAAGCCAACAATATTTTCCTTTCTTTATAGCCTGTGCGCTAGAAATTCAAAATTGCAGGGTACTTCCTGTCTTTCAATTCTTTGCTGAAGTATCATCTACCCATAAAGGCTATCTAGATTATCTAGACCACACAATCTAGATTAATCCCTCTCAAGTTGTCCTGTTTTATTCATTTCATACGTGTTCTGAAATCTTTTTGTTTATGAGTGTATGTGTTTGTTTCTGTCTATCCCCATTAGAATATAACCTCAATGACAGTGGTGAATTTGTATGACTTGTTCACCGTGGGTTCCCTAGCATTTCTAAGAATTCCTGGAATACAAGAAGTGCTCAATAAAAATGCTTATTGAAACAACAAATATTGAAATAATTGATAAAATGTAGGCATAATACATTTAAACCAAGGTATATCTGAATTTTTTATCAGAAAGGACCAGTCCCTGGAAAAGGACATAATGTTTGGTAAAGTACAGGGTCAGTGAAAAAGAGGAAGACCTTCAATGAGATGGATTGACATGGCAGCTGCAACAATGGGCTCAAACGTAACAACAATTGTGAGAATGGCGCAGGACCTGGCCATGTTTTGTTCTGTTGGGCATAGGGTCTCAGAGTCAGAACTGACTCGACAGTACCTAATGACAACAACATAAATGACTTTAAACTCACTTTCTCTCCATTTGATCTTATACTGCCTTCATGTTCAAGAAATGGTACAATAAGTTGTGGTTTGTTACAGAGTCTGTCTTGGGTTGCCCTTCTTGTGTTCCAGGAAGCTAAATCTTCTATTTTGTGAATTATACAGTGACATCTCTCATGCTTAACTGGTTTTGTCTAAGGTGATAAATAATCTTGTGCCCCTTTTCTCCCAAAGACAGAGGTCAAAGCAAGAAATAATTATGTATAGTGCCTGATCTAAAACCAACTTCTAGTTCTCTGCTCAGTGCCATGTAAGTTGGGACGCCTCAAGCCCTGTGAGACCAATAAATTGGATACATGTATCATTCATTTTTCCATGTCCTAAGAGGGTACCTTAAGTATAGATCACAGATAAGTGAGCCACCAAGAATTTATTTGCTTAATTAATAATATATTCACCTGAAAACGGTTTATCGCAAGGAAAGGGGGCCAAAGCACCCAGGTTTGGTTAAAAGACACCAGACATAGATTGGGAGGAAAAGGTGAGTCTAATTACAGTTCAGTATCTATTACTCAGATTTGCTTCCTTCCACACCTAAATGTCTGAATTTGTCTGAACTTGTCTGAATTTGACACAAGCTGACTGACATAGAAGAGAATATTAAACAGCAAAAGATATCAACACTAGAGGTCAGCAAGCAGTTAACAAGTTTGGCCAAATACATGGCAAAAAAAAAACAAAAGGAATAAGGCAGAGTTTTTCTCTCATAAAGTTTACATTCTAGTGAAAAACTCAAACACATAAATAGGTAATTTATTTACAATATTGTAAATGGAGATATAGAGATTTCAGGGCTGCAGGCGCCCACAGAAGAGGCGCATGAGCTTGAACATAGCCAGAAAGTCTTCAACGAGGATATGATTTCTGAGCTAACTTGCAGGATGATCACGTGTAGCCTAAGCAGTGGTGATGTTGGGTAGGGGATTCCCAGAAGAAAGAAATAACGTAGTCAAAAGTTCAGACTTGAGAAACAGCATGAGATGTATGGAGTATTTAAGACATTTATGGATGATAAAGGGCAGGGTAGGAAGTGGTGGAAGATAAAGCTAGAGAGGTGAGTAGGGTTTAAATCATGAAGGATGAGATCCAGGTAAAGAGTTTGACCTTCATCCTATTGGTGATGAGGAGCCACTGAAGAAGTCCCCATGGTGGAATACCATAAGCATGCTCACATTCACTGAATGAAGGGTGGGTTTGATGGGGTCAAGATTGAAGGTATGAGATGGTTGAGTTTGAGATGCTTTTGGAGTGTTTTTGCAGAGATATTCAGCAGGGATTTATAAACTTTATGGGAGGTTTTAGGTCTAAATATATAGATTTGGAAGTTATCATCAAAAAGTGATCATTAAAACCATTTGAGTGATAATCTTCCACAACCAGAGCATGTAAAGTGAGAATAATAAAGTGACAATAGAATCTTGGAGGAGGGGGAACAAAATTGAAGGGATGATAGAAGAAGAGATGTCCATGAAAGAGGCTTAAGAAAGAGTTCTCCATCATGTTAGAGTAAATCAGGAGAAACCATGTCCCAGACGCTGTATCGACTGAGAGTTGTATGAAGGGAAAAGTTACCAGCACTGCAATGACCACATATGACGATGCGGACCGAGAGCAGTTCATTCCATTTATCAATTAGGAAATCACAGGTGATGATTAGGAAGAGATGTTTCAGGTGATTAGTATGTAGAAGAAAAACTGCAGTGGATTAACTAGCAAAAGGAAATAACTAAAACAAACCCCCCCCCCCCATATAACTAAAATAAAGAAAGAAAAAGTCCATAAATATACAGATGGATGATAAATAGATAGACAGACAGATAGAGAGAGAGAGATACTTAATAACCCTAGGGTAAAAGAGAAAGTAATAAAGCAAATTAGAAAATATGAACAGATGAATGACAAGGAAAAGGTAAAATTTCAAAATTTTCTGAATTACAGTTCAACACTGTTTTCATGCAAAATAACTATAGTGATATTAGAAAACAAGAAAGATTGAAAACATTTGAATCAATCATTCAAATCAAAAAATGAGAAAAAAGAGCAATGCATCTTACTCACACAAAAGAAATGAGGAAAGTAAAAAAGGGACGACTCAGTGAAATCCATTTTTTATTGGTTACCATTTTATTGCTATATCCCAGGAACTGACACATAGTAAATGCTCAGTAAATATGTATTGAATGAATGAATGAAAAACAGTAATTTTCTTTTTACTTCAATAGGAATATAATGCAGGATTCTGACCCTCATGATGCTAATAGTCCCCCACCATGTGTTTTATTGAACAAAAGCAGTAAAAAATTGAGTTTCTTCAAGAAAAAAATGCCAACATTTTCATGACGAAGATGAAGCTTATTAGAACAAGGAAAAACTAGTAGACAGGCAAACTGAGCAAAAAATTTCACAAACCAATTCAAAGGATGGCTTGACTTTTTTCTTTTTTTTTTTTTTAAGCCTATCACTGGGTAGATTTTAGGACAGAAGGATGCAAAGGCCTTACCACAGATATTCTTAATCCAGATCCAACCTAACCCTGTGAATATGATGAAATAAGTTAATGCAGTGGGAATGCATACTAAAGCCGACCACAGTCCCTTCTCTTGCCTGCCTTCAACCTCAGCCAAATGGTTGACTTCTGAGCAGTCCCCTGATCTACTGATTTAGAAAGGAACCAGAAATTCCAGTTCTATGCAAATAAGAAAAGATTTAGGGACTTTCCCAGGTCTAGTACCAGTACCAATCGTCATCGAGTAACTCTTGACTCATGGCTACCTCATGCGTTGCAGGATAGAACTGCATTCCATTCAATTGCCGTGATCTTTCTGAAGTAGATTGCCAGGCCTTTCTTCCAAGGAGTCTCTGGGAGGATTCCTAAGTCTGTTGTTGTTGTTAGGTGCCGTCAAGTCGGTTCTGACTCATAGCCACCCTATGAACAACAGAATGAAACACTGCCCGGTCCTGTGCCATCCTCACAATCGTTGTTATGCTCAAGCCCATTGTTGCAGCCACTGTGTCAATCCATCTTGTTAAGGGCTAGGTGAGTGTACATTTCTAAATGAACTCCAAATTATTTCCTGAGGAAAAGTGAGTGCTTTACTTAGAATTCAGTTCTAAAGCAAGTAACATATAGCAAGAAAATCCAAAAGAATGATACTCTTTAAAAATATAAATATTGATTTCTCTCTCACTTTTAAAAGAAGCCCTGAGCTTTACCAAATTATCAGAGAACTTCCATCTTAACAACTCTTTCATCCTCAGCATGGGTTCCCATTGTTGACCTGTCCAGAAATACAGTCCTTCTTATTTTTTTTTTCCTCAAATCTCTTTTGCCTTAAAAGATAGTACTATATAATTAGGTTTATTAATTAAATAATGTTAGGCACATAATGAACTTCATTCAGGATTGTTGTTCAACATGAGACAACTTGTGGAACCACATTAAACTATTGTTACTGCCATAAAAAGGAAACAGCTGTATTCAAACCATGTGGCCTAATTGAGGGGGAGATAATTTACTTAAATAAGCTTTTTTAAAAAAATGTAATAACATTTTCAAATTCCTGTTACTATCCAGACAGGTTTTGAGACCCCAGGTTGAGAATTAGCAACTTCTCTGTTTTATAGGTGAGGAAACCAGCCTAGAGATTTTCTTGGTCAGTGTCATTAAGTAAGATTCAACAATGTTTAAGACCCAGGTATTTTGACTCACCTTTCCCTTGATTCCAGTCGTGGGAGCGAATAAGAAACCAGGAAATAATGGGTAGGCTTCCTAACCTCTCACTAAACTGTACACCAATAAACAACATGGATTCCTCAGAGAGCCAGGGCCCTCATGGAAAGATCAGGGTGGGCCTGAACTTCGGAAAGCTACAAATCTCCTAGAAGAGGATTAAAAAATAATAATAATACAGGAAAATATATCATATGTCAAAATGTTAATGGATATATAATTAGTTTTCAACCCTTAAATTGCCAAGGCACAACAAATTTACAGCATCCTTAATCACTACCAGAGAGTAAACTAGTTTGGGAGGCTTCTGCATTCTCTCAAGGAATCCGGGCAAGTTTCTGAGATTGTTTCTTCTCCTTGTCAACATCATGCATTTTTTCTAATGTTACCCATTTGGCAAGGTCATTCCTGTCCCTCTGGGTCCTTTTACCCCACGATACATATGTTTATAGAATAGTTTATTCAAGTTACCAGGCATGTTGCCAGCACTCAGTGATCCAAAATTACTAGCCACTTTGGGAGTGTTTTACCTTAAAACAGGATTAAGCCTTGAACAAGTTGGACTGGGAAAAGCCACCCAAATTCCTCAGCAAAGAAGTCTCAGAATTAAACTGTTTGGTTTCTTGCTTTAAATGTTTCACAGAGTTTTATTTTTATTTTCATTTTGTTGTTTATTTGCTTTATTCAGAAATAACTTAGAATGAGTCAGCGAGGTGATCAAGAAGCATTAATGAAATGCTTTTTTATCCACCCATGTGTTGACCTAAGCCTTGCTTTAATTCAGTTACTATAGAGATGAATAAAATAAAAACCTGTGAAGAAAGAGATCCCCCCTCTTTAAATGATCAGAAAATCATAATACAAAGAAACTGTGAAGATCATCTAATTCAACTCCTCCCCCACAAAAAAGACATCCAAGTAGTATAGTCAATGACTTGATCAAATACTGGAAGGAAGAGCTGTGAGGAGTAAGTGAAGAGACCTAGGTATTACCAGCTACGTTGCCGTCGTTGTGTGCCGTGGAGTTGATTCCAACTGACAGCAACCCTATAGGACAGAGAAGAACTGCCCTATAGGGTTTCCAAGTCTGAAATCTTTATAGGAGCAGATTGCCAGTCCTTTCTCCTCTGACTATGGATAAGTGAGCTACCTTCACAAGGACTTTCCTCATCCATTTTACAATAAAAATAAATTAGAAAACTTCTGAGAACATTTCCATCTATGAAACTCAATAACTTTGGTGAGACTGTAGGCCATTCTAGGACCCTAAGTCAATTTCTGCTAAATCATATTGTTATCTCCTCAGATTTGACCAATGTGGTCAAACTTATTTGACAACTGTCTCCATGATCCATCTACTTGTCTTTTTTGGTAATATATGGTATAATTATTTATTAGTTATAAATTTTAATCACTTATATACCTAGTATCTCAATTTGTTTTATTCATGAATTAAATACCAAAACAGTTGTTTTCAAGTAGCTACCAGTACTCAGCACTGTGAAAGATACTAAGAAAAAATTCTTGAAGAAGACATAGTCCCTTCCCCCAAGAAATTTGTTGTCTGTATAGGAGTGAGTAGATATTATTCTCTCCATCTGATCGATGAGGTAACTAAAACACTGGGAAGTTAAATGATTTGCTATGGCCACACAAGTAGAATGAGGCAAACTTTGAGCTAGAACTTAGAGTTCCTGGCTGCTGTTCACATGTTCTCACCACAAATTTAAATTAGGTTTGCCTGATATATTTTTTTATAGCTTCCCTCCACCCTTACCATATGTAATGCAACATATAAAAAATTATTCAACTCTAAAGCAAAACTTTCACATATGCTGAAGTTAAAATTGCTTTGAAACAACAGGTACACTAATCCTGAGACTCAGGCTAGAATAGAACTAGAACAAAGAGAAATGATCTTCTAATGCTAACCATGTAATGGTCAAGACTAAATGCCATAACAGATATACGTAAGTGTCCATGGAATTGAATGAGAACATTTTTTACCAATTCCACTATCTCACATCTATTTGTCCTAAACCATACCCAGGAAAAATGATATAAACTCCAGTTGATTCTAGTGATGAATTGGAAAATTCTACTTATTTGAAACTTTTCATTTGCCACCTTCTATTTTTTGATAGTTTTCTAAATCATTTTGTGAGTCAAGCACTCTAAGAGCTTTTAATTGGCTGACCCTTAAGAACTTACATAAACTCTTCATATTTGCAGAGTGCTGTTATCTAAAGCAAATCCTTTAAATAAAATGTCATTTCATTTGCGGTTGTTGTTGTTGTTGTTGTTAGGTACTGTCATGACAGTTCCGACACATAGCGACCCTGTGTACAGCAGAATGAAACACTGCCCGGTCCTGAGCCATTCTTATAGTTGTAGTTATGCTTGAGCCCGTTGTTGTAGCCACTGTATCAATCCATCTCGTTGAGGGTCTTCCTCTTTTTTGCTGACCCTTTACTTTACCAAGTATGATGTTCTTTTCCAGGGACTGATCCCTCCTGATAGTATGTCCAAAGCATGTGAGATTGGAGCATTCTGGTTGTACTTCTTCCAAGATAGATTTGTTCCTTCTCCTGGCAGTCCATTGTATATTCAATACTCTTTGCCAACACCATAAATCAAAGGCGTCAATTCTTCTTCAGTCTTCCTTATTCATTTCGTTTGCAGTGAAAAAGAAGTACAACTTTATACCTGAAGAGTATCTTAATATTTAAAACATTCTTAAAAATGCAAAAATATTGAAATAATCATCTGGATATTTTATCTATACCTTGGGAAATTTCTAGATATGGAAAACGTCCACAGATCTCTAATGTATTCTGTTTCTTTTTCTTTTTTCACATAACTTTTATATGAAATTATAGGTCTGCTGAATTTAAAATTCTCAAAGTTTATCAGGGAATATTTACTACCATAATAAATTTTACTATAACAACAATGTGGGATCTTTATAGACTTGAACACAAACAATTCAAAAAAGGAAACATGCAAAGTACATTTATCATCCATCATCATTAAGTGGGATCAAACAGGGCTTTCCAATTTGTCAGGACTGCTTATGAAATTTAAAAAACCAAATAATACCATTGAATCATTTTGTGTGATATGTATTCTATAATATCCTTATGTGAATAGAAAAAAAAAGTAATAAATCGTTGCACAACTTGAAGAATATAATCAATGAATGTTACATGTAGAAATTGTTGAATTGATGTCTATTTTGCTATGTATATTCTCAACAACAACAAATTTTTTTTTTAAGTAATTGGTTGAAAATGCAATGATATTGATTTATTTCCCTCACCTATTTCACATATTCTTAAAAACAGAAAAAAACGTTTTTGTTGCTTTTCTTATGGCAGTATGCTTTAAAGTTCTATTCAAAATGTAAAAGCTCCTGGTATTTAGAGAATTGGGAAAATATTCATTTAGAGGCTGAAGTTTTTCATATGCTTCCAAATTGCCCAGTATACACTGTCCTAAGATCATTTTATGTGTGATTTTTAAAAATATACAATAAGAGAAAAACCAAAAAATATCAGTGTTCCTGTGAGGCATTGCTATGTATAATTTGTCAAGGTCCCTTTGAAACATTGCTCTCCATAGATTTCATTTCAATGCAAGCCACCCTCGATGGGTGTTTTTAGGTGTTTGTGCTTTAAAGTTTGTGCAAGTAGACATATTTTCATTTCTTTCTATATCCCTGGTGAAATAAAAAATAAAATACCGTCCCTATCTGTTCCTACAGCTTTGAGAGATCGTTCAATAAAACTCCAGTTCAGTTTGATCCAATATAGATAGTTCTTAAAAGAGCACAATGCTCAAAGTAGACATTCTTTACTAGTCAAGCTAAACTATTGTTTGGTTTTAAGACTTGAGGGGATATTTTTGCTTTAAGATTTAAACATTAGCTCAGGGCAATAGTTTTGGGGTTCATTCAGCCTTGATGGCTTCTGAAAATCTAGATTCCATGAGAATTTGAAATTCTGTTCTGCATTTCCCTCTTTTTGATTCGGATTCTTCTATGAAATCTTTGATCAAAATATTCAGTAATGGTAGCTGGGCGTCATCCAGTTCTTCTGGTCTTATGGCAAAGGGGGAAATTGTTCATGGAGGCAATTAGCCACACATTCCATTTTCTCCTCCTATTCCTGACTCCCCTTCTTCCTCTGTTGTTTCAGGTGAAGAGACCAATTGTTGTACCTTGGATGGCTGCTTGCAAGCTCTTAAAGCCCTAGGCACTACACAACGAAGTAGGAGATAGAAGAGAAGCACTAAACATGATAGTAAGCAAAACTGACATCAGCGACTTGAAAGATTAGATAGGAAACTTAAGGAACAGTGAGTTTATGTGAATGGGGGAGGGACAATCAGAAAAGGAGGGTGAGAATGGTTGCACAACTCAAAGAACGTAATCAATGTCACTGAACTGTACATGCAGAAAGTGTTGAATAGGTGTATGTTCAGTGGTGTATATTCTCAACAAAAACAACGGAAATAAAATAATTTAATAACAATAAAAACTCCAATTCAGTCAAAGTGACAATAAACTTCCTAATCTCTCTTATTTTTCTTGTCTTCTTATATTTTGCCCTCTCTCAAGAAAAGCCCACATTAACTTTATCTCAACAAGCCGTAATACTGTATTATCAAAACATTCCACTTAAATAAACATTCTACAAGCCTGTGTATTTCCAGGAGCTTTGAGCCTTCAAGGTAATCATTGTGCCATGTACTCAGGTTAAAAAGAAGTAGCCATAAGATTTTCTTTTCAAACCATTCAATAGCATTAAACTTGATTCTCTGAGAATGCCTAGGGGGTGAGTGGGATAAAGAGAAAAAGATTCTACAAATTAGAATAAAAAAAAAAAAACATAATGTACGCACATTTCCCCAATTTTAAGATGAACTTTTGTTCTCTTCAAAATAAAGAGATGTGATTATTTACCAAAGCTGTGTGGTGTAAATCTCTGCACAAATTACTTTAGAATTAATCTCAGTGGTTCTCAACTCTCACCTTTCAAAATCTCTAGGGGATTTTAAAACCCACGGAAGCCCCAGTTTCATCCAAAGAGTTAGTTTTATTGGTTTAGAGTGCAGTCGGGGCATCATTATTAATGTTTTTCAGGTAAGCGTAATATGTAGCCAGGACTGAGAACCCATTGAAATAGAGTAAAAAGAACTGTGTTACATAGCATTTAATGATTCCCTAGAAACTCCCAAAGCATCAATATATGTTGTTTATATCACAATTATCAGAATATTTTGTATTGGGAAATTGATGTTTCTACAAATATTAAAGCATTGTTAACACAGCTTGTAAAATTGTTTCATGGAAGCATCTGATGAACGGAAGATCATGAGTTCCTTCTGACATCAGAAACATTGCCCCTAGAAACAGGTGGGAAACGGTTAAGTAAATTATGTACATACATATAAAGGAATGTTGTTGTTCTTGTTAGATGCCATCAACTTGGCTCAGACTCATTGCAACCTTATGTATAACAGAACAACATGTTGCCTGGTCCTGAACCATGCTCACAATTGTTGCTGTGTTTGAGCCCATTGCTTCAGCCACTATGTCAATCCATCTCATTGAAGTTCTCCCTTTTTTCTGCTCACTATCTACTTTACCAAGCATGATATTCTTCTCTAGCGGCTAGTCCCTCCTGATAACATGTCCAAAGTAAGGGAGAAGTCTTGTCATCCTTGCTTTTAAGGAGCATTCTAGCTGTACTTCCTCTAAGACAGATTTTTTTTTGGTTCTTCTGGCAGTCCATGGTTTATTAAATATTTTTCGTCAATATCACAATTTGAATGCATCAATTCTTTTTCATTGTGCAGCTTTTGCATGCGTATGAGGAGACTGAAAATATCATGGCTTGGGTTACGCACAACTTAGTCATCAAAGTGACATCATTGCTTTTTAAGATTTTAAAGAGGTATTAAACTTATGATATAGATTTTTATTTATTGATAGCCATGAAATAATGTTAACTGAAATACAGAGATACATATTAAAGAACATGACATCAAAATGTTACTAATTTTTTTTATGTGAATGATAATATTTATGGATATATATGCAAATAGGATCGGTAGTTGGAAAATACGGTCTTGGTGATAGAAACGATGCGGGCGATAGCACGATTGAATTTTGCAAGACCAATGACTTCTTCATTGCAAATACATTTTCACCAACATAAACAGTGAATATACACATGGACCTCACCAGGTGAAATACACAGGAATTAAATCGACTACGTCTGTGGAAAGAGACAATAGAAAAGCTCAATATCATCAGTAAGAACAAGGTCAGGGGCCAACTGCATATCAGACCATCAATTACTCATATGCGTTCAAGTTGAAACTGAAGAAAATTAGAATAAGTCCACGAGAGTCAAAGTACGACCTTGAGTATATCCCACCTGAATTTAGAGACCATCTCAAGAATAGATTTGACGCGTTGAACACTAATAACCAAAGACCAGAAGAGTTGTGGGATGATATCAAGGACCTCATACATGAAGAAAGCAAGAGGTCATTGAAAAGACAGGACAGAAAGAAAAGACCTAAATGGATGTCAGAAGAGACTGAAACTTGATCTTGAACGTTGAGTAGCTAAAGCAAAAGGAAAAAATGATGAAGTAAAAGAGCTAAACAGAAGATTTCAAAGGGTGGTTCCAAAAGACAAAGTAATAAAATATTATGATGACATGTGCAAAGACCCTAAGCTTATAAAAAAAAAAAAAAAAAAAAAACCCAAACCCATTGCTATCGAGTCGATTCCAACTCATAGCGAGTCTATAGGACAGACTAGAACTTCCCCATAGGGTTTCCAAGGAGCAGCTGGTGGATTTGGACTGCCAACCTTTTGGTTAGCAGCCAAGCTCTTAACCACTGTGCAACCAGGACTCCTTTAAGCATATAGGAACTCTTAAAAGAAATATGTATTATTTTAAGACCTCTGTAGTTTTATACTTTCATTATTTACAATGAGCAGATCATAGGTGATGTTTTATTTTACACAGGCTAGTCCTCCAAATTAAAAACAATTCAAATATGCTTCTTGCTTAATTAAGGATGCAAGAATTTGCCACAACTGGAAAAAGCCCTAAGAATTCTTCCTAATATTTCTATGACAATCTTTCATTCACATAACAAATATTTACACAGTATTATCTAAGTAACAATCTAGAAGTAAATTATAATGCATACTTATGTTTGTTTTCTCATTTGATCTTGCAGAGATGAAAGTATGAAACTCTGCCTATATGGTGAAATTTTTCTTCCATATCTATAGCATATGATTCTTTATCAAATCACCTTTAAACCATATTTTAATTTCTGTAGCACTCTATGCCACAAACAAAGGAATACAAAGATGTGACTATAGACTCTGGGAGCTTGGAATGCACTACAGAAAAAACAAAACACACATACAATGTCCAATGTGAAGAAGATGTAACAATATACATGGCACAGAACAGACAAGCAGGATTTTCTGGCTCAGGTGATTAGGATTCTTGGAAGAGACCTGAAGTAGACTTTAGAGGATAAGATTTCAGTAGGTAGAGAGAGGAGAACGAAGGGCATTCTTAACCACTTTGCCACCAGGGTTCCATTCTAACAGCAGAACTATTAAAAGAACCTTGGTGGTCTGATGAATAGACCAGTTGGACTGATGTGAAGAGTTCATGTAGAGGAACTGTGAAGGGTAAAGTTAGAAAAGGGCAAAGAAAATAGCCAGTGGAAGCCTTGGGTGCCCAACCAAGGCGTCTGAATTTTATTCACTGAAATATAAGGGGACATGTTTGAACAGGTCAGGGGGTAGTGGGACTCTATTGACCTGACTGTTTTCTACCTTCTATGTTTTTATCTGCTAGCAATCACCACCTCACTCCCTCTGCTCTAGCCACACTGACCTTGCTCTTTATCAAACACATTGAGAATAATCCTGCCTCAGGACCTTTGCATTTGCTGCTCATTCTTACTGCCATGCTCTTCCCTAAGATCTTTGCTTAGTGAGTCCCTTCACTTTATTGTGCCTTCTTAGCATGTTACTCAAATGGGGATAGATCTAAAGCAGCACTCCCTGTACCATCATTCTATACTCCCGTACTGTGCTTCGATTTTCTTCATATTAGTACATATTTCCTAGCACAGGCAACAACTCTGTCATGTTTACACCATAACCTAGAACACGGGTAGGACAAAAGGAGCATTCAATAAATATTTATTAAATAAATTAATAGCCACCTAATTAACTAACAAATGATAAAAGAAGAAATTTAGGAGGTTTTGTATAACATTTGGGAATCTGGGACAATAATCTAGATAGTAGGTAATAGAGTGAACTAGAGTGATCACTATGGGAATTTAAAAAAGAAGAAATGAATGTAAAAAGTTGGAGTCTCTCACTGAACTCAGTATTCTTATCTATAAAACAAGGGTTACTGAACTAGAATTATGATATCTTGGACCTTTTTCAAAACCATGAGGAAATGTTGACATCAGAGCTAAAGGATCAAGAGGAATTCTACCATGGTGACTTGCAAAAAGTCAATGCTGTCCCCAGCTAGGGTGCAAAAAGAGAAAGAGGAGCCATAAAAAGGTCAGGGAAATAATGGAAAAGAGTCATAGAGAAGGAGGTCGAAATCATATTACAGATCATTTATATGAGAAAGGAGCCATTTGAAGATGGGAGAAAGGAAATTAACAGAGTTTTGCTAAAGATGACAAGACCTGCTATGAGCATTCGGGTACAAGTTTTTGTATGGACATATGCCTTCAATACATAGGAGTGACATTGATGAGTCATATAGTAATTCTGGATCCCTAGTGGCACAGTGGTTTAAGTGTTTGACTGCTAACCAAAAGATCAGCAGTTCAAATCCACCTGCCACTCCTTGGAAACTCTGTGGGGCCATTCTGCTCTGTCCTATAGGGTAGGCATTGACTCCACAGCAACAGGTTTTTTTCGTTTTTATAGTAATTGTATGTCTGACATTTTGAAAAACTGTCAAACTGTTTTCCAAAATGGTTGTACCATTTCACATTCCCACCAGCAATGTATGAGGGCTCCAATATCTCCACACCCTTGCCAGCATTTGTAATCGTCTCTCTTTGATTACCCTATTTGACCGAATAATGTGCACCTTCTACATTTGTTTGCCAACCCCACCCCCTCCCCCACCCAGCGTGAGGCATTTTCATAAGCACACTATGCTAATTTTTTTACAGCAACATGTAAAAAAAACTGGCATAATGAAGCTTTATGAAAATACCTCACAGGGAGAGGGTGGGGTTGGCAAACCAACATAGAAGGTGTGCATTATTTGTGTAAAAATACAGCATAGTCATTCTAATGGGTATGAAATGGTATCTCACTGTGCTTTTGATTTGCATTTACCTAATGACTAATGATGCTGAGCATTTTCTCATGTGTTTGTTTGGCCATTTTGTATATCTTCTTTGGAGAAATGTTTATTCAAATCTTTTGCCCATTATTTAATTGGGCTACTTGTCTTTATATTATTCAGTTGTCAAAGTTCTTTATATATTCTAGATACAAGTTCATTATCAGGTATATATTTTCTCCTGTTCTGTGGGTTGTCTTTCTACATTCTTGATGGTATCATTTGCAACACAAAAATTTTAATTTTGATGAAGTCTAATTTATGTATTTATTCTTTTTGTTACCTGTGTTTTGATGCCTATATCTGAGGAAACATTTGCCCAAGGTCACAAAGGTTCAACCCTATGTTTTCTTCTAAGAATTTTATAGATTTGTCTCTTACACTTAGGTCTGATGCATTTTGAATTAATTTTTGTGTGTGGTATGAGGTAGAGACCCAACTTCATTATTTTCCATGTAGATACTCTGTTGTCCCAACACCATTTGTTAAAAAATCTGTTCTTTCCTTCATTGAATTGTCCTTGCCTCATTGTTGAAAATCAATTGGCCATAAATGTAAGGGTTTATTTCTGCACTCTCAATTCTATTTCATTGGTCAATATGTCTATCTTTATTGTCAGTATCTTGATTACTGTAGCTTTGTAGTAAGTTTTTAAACTGGGAAGTATGAGTCCCTCAATTTTTTTATTTTTCAGAATTGTGGCTATTCTAGATTTTAAGACTTTGAGAACATATCCTCCCAACTTGCATGATTCCAGACTGAAATGTCTTTTTTTATTGTTACCTCAATTTCCAGACCATTCATCCCTTTTGTTTGGAAACATGCTACGTAAAGCCCCAAATTATCACTGGTGGTAATGAACAGTGATCCCAAAGAGCAGCTGGAAATCAAAGACAGGATGGAAAACACGGGTTGTTAAGAGAAAATGACAGCTTTAGGTCACCAGAAAGTCTGAATAAGATGTCGTGGGAACAAAGTGACAGTCACAATGAAAAATCAGTTCATAAATCTTAGAATAAATTCCTAGGTTTCCTTGCGTTTTTTGTTTCTTCATGTGGACCAAGTGGATTATGTTGACTGAGTTAGTCTATTTTCTCAGACTCCTGCAAAATCAAATAAATCTGTTCTGTTTCTCATGTTCCTGTTGTAGCCTTTGCCTTTAGCCATTTGCAGCCAGTGTTCATGAGACTTTTCATACCAGTTAAAGATTAAGCACCTCATGTTTCAATTATGCTCAGGAGAAGAAAAGAAGTTATTATATGGAGATGTGCTTATACTGAGACAGTTGCAATAAAGGCATCCATATACAAGAGTTCTTCAGAGCACATGTCCATGTGTCAGCTCTTTTAGGGTCATATCAGACCATGTCAAGTGGCCAAAGGAAGTTATTGCTCCCATTTTACAGAAGCATAAATTGAAGCTGTGAGAGGTAAATTGACTTGCTTAGATAATCAAGTACAGAAGCGATATAGCCAGTATCAAAGTGCAGGACATCAGCCTCCTCAGGACACTGTGCATTCCTTAACATGACACTTTATAACAGGACATAAGCCTTATTCAAGCACTCAACTGTGATTCACAATCTAAGAACCATTCCCTGCTATTCACACTCAGTTCCACTGTAGTATGATGGCAAGACTTCATCTTATGTACTCTGGAAAAAGAGGAAGACCCTCAGTGTGGATTGACATAGTGGCTGCAACAATGGGGTCAAACACAGCAACGATTGTGAGGATGGCACAGAACCTGGCAGTGTTTCATTTTGTTGTACATAGTGTTGCTGTGAGTCGGAATCGACTCAATGGTACTTAACAACAAGATGACAAATGCAGTCTTGTATAGTGGCCTTGGTATAAGGTATTCCTCCCCAGCTTAAGTTCTGCCAATGAGGAAAAGTTTGCTAAGTCATAACTGAGAGAACTCTCCCTTTTGCACTACTTTGACTATTCAAAGATTCTTCTGCTTGAACTAATTTGCCTTCCTCTCATATCCATCCATTAATACTAATTATGTTTTTTAAAGACACTCACAATTAGTTTAATTCATTTTCCACATGACGGGCCTTTAAATATTTAAAAGTAGAGAGATGACCCCTACATCCTCTTTTCTCCTCAGGAATTGCAGTTTCCCCATAGATCATGCTTCCAAAACCATTCACCAACCCTACTGAACAGACTAGTGAACCAATGTCCCTCTAAGTATAGTATCCAGAAGTAAACACCAAACCCTCAGCATCAGCTCCTTAGAGCACATAAGGGCAGGTCCAGCATCTCCATTGCCATGGATACTTTTTCTGAAACAGAAAAATATTACTATTATAGCCCAAACTGCCTTCCAGTGCGGGTAAATCTTGACAAATGGAAGAACACTTTTTTCTGATTAGAATCTTGAGAGATTTTGTTGTTTTGTTGTTAGGGGCTATCAAGTCGCTTTGATTCGTAGCAGCCTTATGTACAACAGGATGAAATATTGCTGTCTTCACAATTGTTGGCATGTTTGAGTCTATTGTTGTGGCTATTGTGTTACTCTATCTCACTGACTGTTTCCCTAGTTTTTGCTGGCCCTCCATTTTACCAAACATGATGTCTTTTTCTAGTGATCAATCTTTCCTGATGGCATATCCAAAATAAGTGAGACAAAGTCTCACCATCCTTGCTTCTAAGGAGCATTCTGGCTGTACTTCCTCTAAGATTGATTTATTCATTCTTCTGGAAATCCAGAATATATTCAACATTCTTTGCCAATACCACATTTGAATGTGTCGGTTTTCCTTCAGTCTTCCTTTTTCATTGTCCACCTTTTGCAAGCATATGAGACAATTGAAAATACCATGATTTGGGTCAGGTACACCTTAGTTATCAAAGTGATATGTTTGCTTTTTAAGATTTTAAAGAGGTCTTTTGCTCAATCCAGTACATCATTGGATATCTTGACTACTGCTTCCATAGGCATTGATTGCTGATACACATAGAATGAAGTCCTTCACACCTTCAATTTCTTCACCATGATAGATTTAGGTTGGACAAATTTTGGGGTACATCAGTTTTTTCATATGGAGTAGGAAGATAGTTCCAAAAAAAGTGCAGGGAGGTGGGATAGGAAGAAACTAAATAAGTAGCCACTCCATAGAATAAAAAGCCCAAAGAATCACAAGTTAGAAAGAAGGGCCAAATCAAACAGCATAAAAATAAATGTTCACCCAAATACATGAAAAGATGCTTGCGATCATTAGCCATTAGAGAGATGCAAATCAAAACCACAATGATATACCATCTCGTCCCTGCAAGAATGACACTGATCACAAATTCAGAAAACAATAAATGCTGGTGAGGTTGTAGGGAGATTAGAAGTCTCATACTTTGCTAGTGTGAATGTAAAATGGTACAACCACTATGGAAAATGATATGGTGCTTCCTTAAAAAGCTAGAAATAGAAATACCATGTCATGGATTGAATCTTGTCCCCCCAAAATATGTGTCAGCTTGGTTAGGCATAATTCCCAGTATTGTGTGGTTGTCCTCCATTTTGGGATTTTCCTGTGTGTTATAAATCATAATCTCTACCTGTGGTTAAAGAGGATCAGGGGAGATGTAACACCCTAGCTCAGGTCACATTCCTGATCCAATGTAAAGGGAGTTTCCCTGGGAAACTTACAAAAGATAAAAGGAAAGTGAAGCAAGGAGAGAGTGGGGGACCTCATACCACCAAGAAAGAAGCACTGGGAGCAGAGTGCGTCCTTTGGACAGGAGGTTCCTGCGCAGAGAAGCTCCTAGTCCAGGGAAAGACTGATGAGAAGGACCTTCCTCCAGAGCTGATAGAGAGAAAAAGCCTTCCCCTGGCACTGACACCCTGAATTTGAACTTCTAGCCTACTAGACTGTGAGAAAATAAATATCTCTTTGTTAAAGCCATCCACTTGTGGTATTTCTGTTATAGCAGCACTAGATGACTAAGACACCACATGATCAAGCAATCCCATTCCTAGGAACATATCCTAGAAAAATAAGAGCCATCACACGAATAGACATATGCACACCCATGTTCATTGCAGCATTATTCACAATAGGAAAAAAATGGAAACAAACTAAGTGTCCATCAACAGATGAATGGGTAAACAAATTATGGTACATACACACGATGGAATACTTCACAATGGTAAAGAACAATGATGAATCTGAGAAACATTTTACAACATGGATGAATCTGGAGAACTTTATGCTGAGTGAAATAAGTAAATCACAAAAGGACAAATATTGTATGAGATGCTATTATAAAAACTCAATAAAAGGTTTACACACGGAAAGAATCTTTGATGGTTACAAGAGTGGGAAGGAGTAGGGAAGAGAAATCACTAACTAGATAGTAGACAAGTGTTAACTTTGGTGAAAGGAAAGACAGTACGCAATATAGGGGAAGTCAGCACAACTTGACCAATGCAAAGGAAAACAGAGGAATACAAGGAAAAAAAAAAAAAAAGAAGCAATCACAGTAAATACTGTAGTGTATACAACCTGACAACAACAGTAAAAACAAATAATAACTTATAAGCAGATACATAGGCATATGTTGAATAGGGGAAGGAGGGCAGATAGGAGTATACCCACATACATATATGGCTGTAGATATTTTTACATACATATTTGTAATGTACGGCATGTATATTCATATACATAATAGAGCACAAAGGAAGCACAGTCATAGAAACTTCCTAGCCACATCCAAACACCTTGAGGGACCCAGTTACTTGGGCTGAGGGTTGCAGACCATTGTCTTGGGGGACAGCTAGGTCAATTGGCATAATATAGTTCATAAAGAAAATATTCCACATCCTACTTCAGTGAGTAGCATCTAGGGTCTTAAAAGCTTGCAAATGGCCATCTAAGATACATCTATTGGTTTCATCAACCAGCCTGAGCCCAGAACTAGATGGTGCCTGGCTACCACCATCAACTGCTCTGAAAGAGATCACAAGAGAGGGTCCCAGACAGAGTGGGAGAACAATGTAGAACAAAATTGAAATTCACAAAAAAAGACCAGACTTACTGCTCTGACAAAGACTGGAGGAACCCCCAAGATTATGGCCTCCAGACACTCTTCTAACTCAGAACTGAAGCCATTCCCGAAGTTCACCTTTCAAGCCAAAGATTAGACAGCCCTATCAAACAAACAGTAACACACGTGAGGAACGTGCTTCTTATAGCCATCAAGTAAATGAGACCAAATTGGTATCACCTGCCCAAAAGCAACGCTAAGAAAGCAGGAAGGGACAGGAAAACTGGATGAGTGGAAATGGGGAATGGGGCAGAGTGCTGACATATTGCAGGGACTGGAAAGGGGGAGAGTGCTAACATATTGCAGGGATGGCAACCAATGTGATGAAACAAATTGTGTATAAATTTTTGAATGAGAAACTAATTTGCTCTGTAAACTTTCACCTAAAGCACAATAAATTTTTTTTAATTAAATATTCATCAATAAAAACCCAGCACTTTATATTTTAAAATATATACTAATACAGAATGAAGAGATAGGATAAATAGCAAGTGTGGCAAAGACCCAGGAATTTCTCATCAAAAGCTCTATATGAATTTAAATGTGACCAAACGTTGTTCTAATAAAGGTGTAACCAAAATGTCAGCTGGGACCTCTCTGTTCATTAGATTTTAATAAGTTTGCCTTGAACTGCTGATTCCTAAGCAAACTCATTTAAATATAATGAACATGGTTTAATGCTTTGTCGTCACTGTCTTGAAATTCTTAATAATTTTTTCTTTGAATTTGTGTTTAAGTGAAGTCCTATAGGACAATGGAGCATGCACTGGGGGTTTGGAATGGCTCATACATGCTTCAATTTGTGCCCAAATTGTTAACACACTTCTTCCGTTTCAATTTCTACAGCCTCCACTCCTATTAAAACAAAAAGCCCTTTGCCATCAGGTTGATTATGACTCATAGGTAGCCGAACTCTTAACCATTGACTACCAAGGCTACCCACTGCTATTAGCTGAGATCAATTGTGAAATTAAACTATTTGCACATAGTAGGTTGAAAGTGAAGGCCCCTTGCCCTTGACTACTAACCTAAAGGTTGGTGGTTCAAATCCACCCAGCAACGTCACGAAAAATGCCTGGTAATCTGCTTCCCTAAAGATTACAGCCAAGAACATCCTACATTTTCACTCTGTAACACATAGAATCATTTTGTTTTGTTTTGTTTTGTTTTTAGGGTGAGGGTGAGGGACTAAGATAAGGATTATTTCAGTTATATGGTCAGAATTTTAATTCTTGAAATCTAACCAAACTCTTCCACTCAATAATGTCAGGTCAAAGATTACAGTGACATTTCCCTGAACTTCTTGAAATCTATCTGATGTGCATTATCTAACTGTGTTTAAAATCTCCCTGGTGATTATCATAAATTCCAAGATTTTATTGCTTTTTTGTTCAGTTTTCATTCACTTCTGTTTTGTTACCATTTATTTTTTATAGGTCCAAGATAGGGCCCTAGAAATTGTTAAGTAATTTCAAATGGTTTTGTTATATTTAATTGTAAAATGAATTTTAAAGTAGCAAATTCCTCTACTCCCTGTGTCTAATGGTAATAGATTGTCCATTAAAAATATGAAAGATACATAAAGATGCAAAAAATTTTAAAAAAGGAAGAAAGAAAAAGTTTCATTCCATTACCCAAGGTAATGTTTTCATATTGTGATATATTTTGCTTAAGTCAAGGAACTCTATGAGAAGATAAAACCAAAAACCAAACACTTCGCTGAGTCAACTCATAGCGACCGTACAGGACAGAGTAGAACTGCCCCATGCAGTTGCCAAGGCTGTAATCTTTACAGAAAGCAGACTGCCATATCTTTCTACCGCAGAGTGGCTGGTGGGTTCGAATTGCCAACTTTTTGTTTAAGGGCTTAGCACTTAACCACTGTGCCACCGGGGCTCCTTTACCAGAAGACACTAGGGATTAATAAACAGACCTATTTATTCTTAATTTACATAGCACCTTGCATTTGCCATCAGTCTATTGGCAAACGAGTTTCATGTTATTGACCGTGTAACTAATCTATAGTGACTTCCTGGAGAGCTATGTTGAAAAGTGTGTGAGGGCTTGCTTGGGCTCAGCAGGAAGCATATGTCATCAATAGCTGTGTCTACCATGGGTGAGACTTGCTTGATGGAGGATGGGGTGGTGGAGGGAGTGGTAAGGATCTGTATGTAGGGTATATGTCTTGCCATTTACTTGCCATCTTTATGAATTTGGAGCCCTGGTGGAGAAGTGGTTAAGAGCTTAGGTGCTAACCAAAAGGTCAGCAGTTCAAATCCACCAGCAGCTCCATGGAAACCATATGGGGCAGTTCTACTCTGTCCTATAGACTTGCTATGAGTTGGAATCGACTCAAGGACAACAGGTTTGGTTTGGTTTATCACTGTATTTTTACTGAGCCACATATCATCAAATAACTTCCTACAAGATTATTTTTGTTCCAGCTCTGTTAAATTTCACTTTAAATATTTGCCTGTAAATTCACAAATTAATAAAGTAGTAAAGTGGGGCCACTGATGGGACTTTCCTGAGTGTCTGTTCACCTAAGGCTTTCAAATAATTAAATGAATCATATCATATTTATTAAACAACACTATTGCAGGGTATGGTCTATTTATGACAAAGTGTGTAGATGAACAATATAGTTGATGGCATTATGAGCCCACCAAAGGGAGCTGGATAACTGGGACCCAATCACCTTGATGTTTATGACCAATTATCATAGTAAGACTAAGGAAAAGAGAAAAAAATTATATTTCTAGAAAAAATAAATTTTAAGAAATTTGTGAATAAGAGAAAAAATGGACTAAAAGGAAGTATACTCTGAGTGAAAGAAGCTGGATTATTAGAAGGAAGGAATCTACAATTAAATCAAATGTTTATTTAATTGTAGAATTAATAGAAGTGAGATAACTTAGAGCAATGGAACAATCTGATGTTCAAATAGATTCTTTGAAATGTTCACTAGTATAAGGGTCACTTCTTTGTTCATATCACTACAGCAAGTCCAGAGCAAATAAATACAATTTCTTTGTTTATGGATGTTATTGGTCAAAACAAACAGGGTTTTATAATAGAACACAATAAGTATAAAACTACAAAACAGAAATGGTGCAAACCTTTCTGGAATCGGGCAAATTTCCTTGTGTTCTTTTTATCAGATTAGGTCTAATAGAAAGGAAGCTTTCTCATAGAAAGGAAGCTCACAGAAATATAGCTCAATGAAAATGATTTTCAAAAGTAGGCTTTTTATGAATCTAAAAGAACATTTGACACTTGTTTTAATTATTGATTGTTGAATGACAAGTCACTATAAAACTTAGTGGCTTTAAAGCAACAGCAATAGTTTACTTAGCTCAGGTATCATCAATTTAGGCAGGACTCAGTGTGGAAGGCTCACTCTACTCCACATCTGGTCACCTCAAAGATGGCTCACTCGCATGGCTGGCAAATTGGTGCTGGCTATTGGGTGGGAGTTCAATCATGGCTGATGACCAGAGCCTTCTGTTCTCTCCGTGTGGACCTCTCTGAAATCTGCTGGGCTTCCTCACAGTATGGTGGCTGGATCGATTGAGTGTCTCAAGAGAATGAGGCAAAAAATTGTCCTTTAAAATCTAGCCTCAGATGTCACAAACTGTCACTACCACTGGCACCCAGATTCAAGTGGGGGGAACATAGATACCAACTCTTGATGGAAGCAGTCTCAAAGTTCCATTGTAAGAAGAGCAAGTGGGGTAGAATGCACTGTAGTAGTCATCCTTGACACAGAGTGGACAAAGAGATGAGACAAAAAGATTTTCTGTAGAGATGATTTCATATGAAAATCCTTTTGATAAAAATATTTCTCTCATTATTCATGTAAAAAATGTAGCCCTAGGTGGACTTCCTGCAAAATGGTGCTCTAGCCAGGAGCACCACGCCGTCCCTCCACAGCAAAGATCCAAAAAACTAAGCCGAACAGAGAAAACAACAATCCTGAAACCCTAAAACATCAAATGAAGAGATAAAGAACTCAGCCAAGCACCAAATGGAGTGAGAAAACTGACAGAGAACGGAGAGCAAGGAGAGATTCATGCAGAGATCCCCTACCAGCTAACACAGCACGAATCTGCCATCTTGGACTCTTATCAAAGACCAGCAAAAACGGGGTATGAGAAAGCAGCTTCATGGAGCTTCCAGCGGGAGACAAAACCACCTGTAATTTGCGATTTACGCTTTCCCACCCCCCACCCTTCTTCACCCCCACTCAGTCTCTTCTGCTTCCCGTGGCCACAATCTCTTGTCTGGGAAACACCAGCTGCTTGGATTCCACACACCCAAACGGGCCTGCTCTCTGAGTGCCATTTGTTGGCTGCCGGTGTTGCTTTTTTCCGCTTCTTTTGATTTCTTCCTTACCTCTCACCATCTCTCCCTACTTTTGCTCAAATACCTGCCTCCATGTGCCATCTTTGCTTCTTCCTGAGGGGCTGCAGAGCTCCGGTAATTTGTGATATACGCTTTCCCACTCCCTAACCTTCTTGACCCACACTTGGCCCCCTCTGCTTCCCGTGGACACAGTCTCCTGTCCAAGAAACACCGGCTGCTTGGATTCCACCAGCCCGCTCTAGCTGGCTCTCTGAGTGCCATTTGTTGGCTACTGATGTTGCTTTTTCTTCTGCTTCTTTTGATTTCTTCCTTACCTCTCACCACCTCCCCCTCCTTTCGCTCAAATACCTGATTCCGTCCACCATCTTTGCTTCTTCCTGAGGGGCTGTGCAGCTCCGTTTGAGTGTGCAGCTGCTTACCGCTCTGGGCTGCCACGCTGGTAGGTTCCCGGTGCTTTTGTTCATTTGTTTGTTTTGAATTTTTTGTTTGTTTTCTTTTCCTTTTCTTGAGTTGGGAGCCCTTTCTGACTAGGCGGTGCTGCGTGGCAAGAAGACTACCCCCTCGGCTTGCACAGATGTGCAGAGGGATCCCTGAGGGCATTAATTTTTTCACTGGTTTTTTGTTCTTTTCTGTTTTTGGGGGGGCTTTTCTTGTTCTTTTGTTTTTTTAATTTTTTTTGTTTTCTTTTCCCTCTTTTTCCCTTTTTGTCTTTCTTCATTACTCAGTTTCTTATCTCTATATATCTTCCTTCTCTTTCTATTCCCTGAATACCTGGCGTTGTATACCTCTACGCCTTCTAGCCAGGCTGTACTGCGATACCTGAGAGCGACTTCCCCAGACCTCATAGCTGCACCGGGGGGATCCCTGGGAACTTTGCGGTTCTTTTACCATTCTGATTTTTAGTTATTCATTCTTTTCTTTTCTTTTTTTGCCCTTCTGCTTTCTTTTTTTCTCCTTTTCATAGTCTCTCATCTGTCCACTCCAATGGCAAGCTCCCCTAGCATTCT
>NW_004444133.1:3338363-3390614 GCF_000243295.1 Trichechus manatus latirostris | reverse complement strand
AAAAAATGTAGGCCAAAATATACCAAAATAAATAAGTAAATTATATTATATTCTGTAAAAATCAGAAAAAATCAACTTGAGCTGACAGGTGAAGGAAGCACTACCACTTATTAATATGACCTTGGCCAAGCTTTTTAATGTCCATGAACCCCAATTTTCTTGTCTCTAAATTGGAATCAATTATATTATGACAGTTAGGAGAATAGAATATTTTATGTAAAGCACAGTATCTAGTAAAAGAATTCAAGTGACATTATTTACCTTCTTTCTTGGGTGGTACAAATGGTAAGGATTCGACTGCTAGCTGAAAGATTGGCAGTCTGAACCCACCCAAAGGTGCGTTGAAAGAAAGGCCTACTGATCTGGTTCTGAAAGGGTACAGCCTTGCAAACCTGTGGAGCAGTACTACTCTGCAAACATGAGGTTGCCATGAGTCAGAATCAACTCGACAGCAACTAACAATAATAGTTTCTCCACTGAAAACTGCGCTGCATTGACTATCACCACCAGCCCTTGAGATTCATAATTTGATAAATTCAATAACAAATGTGAAACGAGAACATTTCTAGGATTATATTTCACTCAGAAAATTCTAGATACTAGCCTGTGGAATGATATAATATAAATTGTCTTGTTACATATTAACCAAATATTTCATTTTTTGAAGACTCTTTTACCAAGTCAATAAGTACTATGTGGGTATACTTTAGTCATGGCTTAAATATTCAGAGGCAAAATGTTGCCTATCCAAGAAAAACACAATGAAGAAAACCCTGAGAAACAAAAAATTAAAAACGTAAGTAGAAAACAACCCGCGCTACTTCAATCAAAAGCAGGAAACAGGTTGGTTAAGAAGACAGTGAAAATAACCAAAATGTGAGTATGAGAGATGCTACAGTACTTATATCGAATTAGAACCCATTAAATTAACGTGATCAAGATTGAAATATATGTATTGAACTGTACAAGCAATAAAAATACTGAAAATACTTGGGTATATTTTCACTATTTAATTGCAATTAATTGAATAAATACAAATAATATTAAGAAATGCAGAAAACAGAAAAGAGCAAGGGAACTAATTATAGTTTTAGAAAATGGCAACCAGAAGGGAAAGTTTGTCAAGTAAAATTCATGCAAGCTGGTTAAAAGGAAAAAAACAGCCAAGCACTTGTCAATAATTGCTTAAAAATGTGCAAAGACTATCTAAAGAATACGCTGAACTTTTCTTCCCTTTCCTTTGCTTTTCCCAAATTGTTAATACAGATTGTTAATCAACAGCAACAAAGATTTAAGGGTAATAGTTTTTAAGGACCCAAGCCAACCTATAGAATTATATTTTCGGTCTTGCTGGAACTGGACTGAGGGAGGAACCATTTCACTTCTTCGGTTTTGATGGTTTTCTAGCTACAAATCACAAACCTGGCTGATGATAACATCAATCTACTTCACTTCCACAAACTAGAATCCTATTTAAAAAATTAATTATTCTATGAAAAAAATTACATAAGGTCTGATCACGTATGTAATAAAATAGATAAAATGTTATTCCCTTGGCAATTCCTATAAGAATTCATTTTATGGAAAACCTACGTTTGTTAAAAAGGGGAGAGAAGGATTGGTTTGTTGCTTCTGAGAGGAAGGAGAAAGATGGGGCAGAGGGGATAGTAAGAGTTACACCAAGAGGCCAAAGTATATGAATCTGCCCTTAACACACCACATCATCAATAAAACTTTTAAAACTGTACAGACTGCTTGCTTGGATTGATGCAAATGGATTTCTCGTGAAAATGGTTGAAGGAAGCTGAGCTTTGTATCTGAGGTGCTGTGAGGACTAACTGACAAGGGGCTGTACAAAGTTCAGGGTGGTAAGTGTACTGCCCTTGGTACAGTCAATAAGAGGGGGAGGGGCAAACTGTCTGTAGAGGATTTAAAAACAGTAATAAAACCAAATTTAAGGGTCTGTCTGCTTCTATGGCCAGCAATTGTAGACAATGTGATAAAATCGACCTCTTAAAAAAAAAAAAAAGTCCTAATCTAAACAATTACCCCAGTTACTATTGAGGTTTAATAATATATAAGTCAGCTACAAATGGGGCAGTTCTACTCCATCCTATGGGGTCACTATCAGTCAGAATCAACTCGACGGCAATGGGTTTTTGGACTTTTAAGCTACAAATTGGTACATTTTTACTGCTACTACCCTTGAATAAACATTGTGTTGTGCATGGAGGTTAATTTGGAGAACTCCTGGTTATACCGTCAGTCCCTGACACACAAGAATCAACTGTCTGAATGCAGGAATATGTAATACAAGAAGGGACCTCAAACTATTCCAAATCATATGATTCAAATTATGATGAATTTTCTGGTGAATATATAATTTAAAGCCTCTATAATTGAACAAAACAAACACAGTGCAGTTTTGCAATTTCCTTGATGTACTGTAAAATGGAATTTTTGTGAATCCCTGCTTAACGTTCGTAAGTTTAAAATTTTCCCTAACAGAAAAAGGACATTAAAAACTAAGGAAATCTGATTAAGATATTGGCTTTAGTTAATAATCATGTATCAGTACTGGTTCATTAATTGCAACCAATGTACCATTCTAATGTAAGGTAATAATAGGGAAAACTGTGGGAGGTATATGTACTCTCTGTACTATCTTCACAATTTTTCTGTAAGTCTAAAACTGTTCTAAGAAGTAAAGAAATCTTAGAAAATTTCTGTTTGTATAACTATTGCTGGGAGTAAAACAAACTTTTTGAAATTAAAATGAATAAAGATTGTTGTTCAATCGTGAGCAAAGATCAGTGAACAAATCTGGTTATGCAGTCTGTTGAACAAAATACATAAAGAACAATTTTGATGAAATCATTTCAATTTTTCAGAAGTCAGGAATCAAAAACAGACAATGTACTCAAAATGTATGATGCCCTCTACCAGTAACTGCACACTTTTGATGCTTAATTTGATAGCAATAAAGTGTCTTACATTACAATGAATTGGAGTGTTCAACCCCATAGTCACTTAACCTATGGTAAAATTTTTTGACATTGGCTGGACAGTGGCCACAGTCCACCTGAGCAAAAAATGTACCTCACCAGTCCTGAGAAGAATGGCTAGCGTATCATTCCAATATAGTGCTGCTTCACATTGTCCTTACATCCTAAGGGAATGCCATGGCCATGAAGCTGAATCCCTTCTTCTCAAGCACTTAATGGTCTTTCCTATAATGTGATGTGTGATTTGAATACATGGCCAAATTAATATCCCTTTTCCAAGGGTTTGAAGGTACCAGTCCTAGAATGTGCATTACAGTGGTCCTGAGGCTCGCTCTGCTTGCATTTACTGTCTACTGCTTCTGCAGAACTTGGCCAATACCCACTTTGAGTGGATTGCCCTGCTGTATGGCTGTTAAGGTGCCTGACTGAGAACCCATTGACTGGGTATCCCAAGCATCATTTTCACTGTCTTCACCTCCTACAGCACCGCTGGACCACCTCCACAACCAAACATTTGTTCATGTACATCTCCAGCCCAGGAAAAAGTTACTGGTCTGTCAGGTCAGTGAAATGCTGCTTCATATGTACCTCACAGACCTGAAATTATCTCATGGCCATGAGGCTGGATCCTTTCTGAAAATGTGTGCTGATCTCTCCCATAAGTCCTCACCGTAAGCAGCCAGGCTTGAAGGCAATGTAAGTCACGGGCTTAGAATCCATTGGTTTGTTCTTCCCAAACATTACTGCTCTTGTGTTTACATCCTTCAACAAGCACTGCTCAATGACCCCAGCTTACACAGTATTGATATAATGCACCAGCACAAAAAAGAATGGGCAATCATTTCAATGCAGGGTTTGTTTTTATATCTTCAGAGTTAATCAAATTACATCATTTTTGGTATATGCTTTATTATAATTAATACAAGTGAAGTGAATCAATTCAAAAGCATTTCTTGCTCCTTTTTATCATTTTTATCTCAGTCCAAAATGGCACCTCTTCAGAGAGTCCATCTCCCACTGCACCTCTCAAGTAGCACCCTAGGCAATTCTCTGAATCCGAGTCACATCACCCTGTTTTACTTTCAAATGACTTATCAATGTCTAACTTTTCTTCTTTTTTATATATTTGTTTATGTGTTTAATTTTTGTCAACCAGTATACAAACTCACTGAGAGCAGGGACCCTGTGTTTGAGGGGTATGGAGTTGGATTACAGAAAGTACACAGGAGAGTGTAAAAACCAAAACCTACTGCTATCGAGTCAATTCTGATTTATAGTGACCCTATAGGACAGACTGGAGCTGTCCCATAGGGTTTCCAAGGGGTGGCTGGTGGATTCAAACTGCTGACCATTTGGTTGGCAGCGAAGCTCTTAACCCTTGTGTCAGGAGGGTGTAAAGGAAATTCAAATACAATTACTCTCTACAAGTTCATGGTACATCTATCTTAGACTCATTTGTGGGTCCTACGGCCTGGAGAAGTTTCCCCATGACCTTTGCGCAGGGCCAGCTCTCCAGCTTCATGCTCAGGCTTGGTGGTATTGTCTTTCACACAAGTGCTCACCGTACTTCATCTGATCCGCAGGGCTTCCCTCTTTATACACTTGGCAAACACATTTTCAATTTTAAGGATGAAGTCAAGCCCAGAATAGCATTTATGTGAAGAGTTTCTTAACCTTTCAAGGTATATTCAAGCACCCATCTGCCCCTCCTGTATTTGTTATCATTTATAGAGCCTGTTACCATACGGAGACCTGTTAGACTGTTAGCTATAGACAGACAATACTGTGTCTTATCCTATTAATGTTTCCCTTGCAGCTTGTGTTGCTTTTGCGCATTATAGATGCTCAAACATACTGGTTGGTTGGTTGAATAAATAAATGTTTGAAGGATTGAAAAAAAAAACAGACACTGTAATGTTATTATTCATTACTGTGAAAGACCAATATGTGGTTACAAGTCTTCATTTTCTTTTTTTCAAAAAAATGTATCATTGTAATTAATAAATATTAGTCCACTGTATTTTTCTTTTGTGTCCTGTTATATTTACTTTATTGTGCATGGTTATTTTTTTACTGGCATAATTATATATATATTATATATATGTAATTGGCATAATTATATATATTATATATATATATAATTATATATTATTCAATAACCAAGAATTTTCATTATCTTCTTTTCTGGTGACTATAGTCATTCAATCTCAAATACATTATTTTTTCATATAGGTCACTGGTTGTCAGGATTTCTTCTTTCCCACCCCAAACACATAGTATTAGTGGTGTATTACTGTGGTAATTGGAGAGGGAAGAAGACAGAAAATTCTAAACACAACCCTACGTGCATTTCAGAATCTCCGAAGTGGGGTACACAGTGTAAAAATAATCCCCCAAAGGATTATGATTCATTCCACCCCCAGGGGGATGGCCCCATCCTTTCACCCCCACTTATGAGCCCCCGATCTAATGGGTCTTTCATTATATAACACTGTGTCAGTGCTAAGTGTCTCAGTTGTATTCTTACCACTAGCGCACCATGCTGCTGCTATCATAGTCTATCTCTGGGTTTGGCTAATCCTCCCATTAGACTTGGCAGGCATAGCGCATAGCTGAGTGCTCTCTCAAAATCAGCTCAAAATTTTTTTACACATGATTCCCAAGTTCAACAAAATCACTAGCCCATACCACACACTCCCTAAATTCAATTTTAGGATCCAACCTCATTTAATCCTTCGGTGATTTGAAAAACTTCTGCTTGGAGAAGAAGAAGGAAGAGGAGGAGGAGAAGGAAGAGGAGGATGAAGGGAAAAGAGAGGATGGGGAAGGGGGAATGAGGAGGAGGAGTAGGGAAAGAAGAAGAAAAAATAATTCAAAAGCTTAAAAAAAGAATCAAAAACTATTCATCATTCAAAGTTTCTGTTTTTTGTAACCAGGATTTTGTGTCATTTCTAGCTTTTGGTCAGCTAATCCCAGATACTCTTTTTCCAGGCTTAGGCAATAAATACTCAGTAGCCCATAAATTTGATACTCGTATGGCTTCAGACATTCAAGAATGATAAAAACTATTTTCTATTTTTCTCTTTAAGAATATTCATATTTGGTGATTGTGTGTTCTTATTTATTGAACAAAAAATAACATTGTCATCTCTACATATGTATCTATACAGCATCCTTTCAAACTCAACAAGAATGTTTTGAAGTTCCTTCATAGCATCATATACTTAACAAAGCAAACTATTTGAGCCTTTCCTCATGAAGCCAGTATTCCAAAGTTTCCATTATTTTCATAATTCTCCTCATGAGTGAATGTTATCATTGCAACAATAAAACAACCAAGAGGATGAATTTAGAGAAAAAGCAATCATCACCAAATTCAGTGAAAGCATCCAGACGCTTTCTCCAACTCAACAAGTGTGCCCCATGTTTATTTTACTGTTTGGAGTAGCAAAGAAACCCTGAGCACTGCCAAATATGGACACAATATGTTATCTTCCAAAGCTTATGTATTTCACTTTCATTTAGTCATTTCCCAACTTTAATTCTGTGTTCCAGAAGTGCACTTGTTGAGTCTGTTTGGATTTGTAATGCATTTTCCCACAGAAATAATGATGGACGCATGCCCAGGTCTGCTGACAAAATCTATTTATTCATAGAATGTTAGAGCTGGACAGACTTTAAAAAATCATCTAGTCCAACCATTTTTAAACCATAATGTTGCTGAAATTGGAATCGTAGTTGCCCCAGAGAGCTCTTGGAGACAGACCTTTTTGAGTCCATCAGGACTCCTCTATGCCCTGACAGGATCAATATGTTCAGGGTTGCAGAAGACAAAGACCAAGGAGCTGTACCAGGAGCAAGATTTATGTGGGAAAATCTTTGTGGCAGCAAGAGCATTTTATGGGTTGGGGACCCAGCAAGAAAGGGGCTTTAGCAGAGATGGAAGTCAACAGTGCAAAAACATTTCTACGAAAGAAGTATGGTAGGAGTATCTGACTAGGAAGCAGGAGCTCTAAGTCTAGAGTTTCTCCATATGAGCCAGAGTGAAGATTTACTACTTTATCAATAATTTTCCTTGACTGATGTTACTGTACACTGTGGTTCACTTGAGTAAGTGGTGAGAGGAAGTGTCTCCTCAGCCGGCATCAAGTCACCATGTTCAGCTCGGAAAACTTGGAGTGGCAGGAATGTCACAGCAGACAGCCTGGACAATCTCATTTTCATTCCCCAAATGCTGGTGCTCAGGATTCTACATCATCACCTCCATAGACTCCATACAACAGCAGGGAGAAGTCAGGCTTCACTTTTAAACTGCAGAATCCCAGTGGGGCAAGATAAAGTTTTTAAATTGCCTCTTCCAAGTAAGAAAGATCCCAGATTAAGATTGCTCAGCCCTTTTTTTTTTTTTTTTTTTTGAGCCATGTCCCTTTTAGTCAAACATTTTTAAAACATGTTGTTTTTCATCTTCTCCATCCCTATTAAAGACACTTACTTTCCCCTAGGATGACACGGACCATCATAAACAATTCTGTCCTGGGACCAAAGATGATTCCTGTGTACAGGAAAACAGCCATGGTAACCTATTTGATGGCCTATGGCGTATTGGAATGATACAACTAGAAGCTTCTTACTACTGAAAGCAGCGCCCTAGCTGATTATGCAATGAGTTAGTATACAAACTCTGAAATCAGACTCAAATCTTTATTGCACTACGTAATAACCTGTAAACTTGGGAAAGTAACAGATTGTGCCAAGCCTTCGCTTTCACTATTGGTGAAATGATGATAGTAATAGCACTCATGCATAGGATAGTTCTAAGAATTAAAAAGTTAACATATATAAATAGCCTAGCACAGTTCTTCAGACAAAGTAAGTATTTAGTGAATGTGTGTACCTTTTGCTGTTATTGTTAATATTGCTACTGTCATTAGTTTTCTTTTGAATCTGGCCTAATTGTTTAGATCATTTGGTTTCCTCTCTGGTGTCACCACCACCATGTAGGTTATAGTCATATTCACATAAAACAATCTTTCCTCATCTCCTAAAAGTACAGTTCATTGCTCCTAAATTTGCCTTCTCTTTAGATGCTATATTGTCAATGTCCACTCATGTTTCCAGTTTGTTCAAATAATTCTGAATTGTATTCCTACTCACTTCCTTTCCTTACTCTCCACTCAGTATGATATTATTGCAAAAATAGGCCACGTCCTGGTCAAAGTCAAACACATAAATGTTGAATGTTTAATTCCTGAAACTTTTCACTACCCAGAAAATTCAAGGACAGCAAGCACCTTGCCTTATTATATATTTTTTACCCTTTCATTCCATCCATCTCCATCAATTCCCTCATCCACAAAATACAAGTGAACTTTCCACCTAACAGATGGTCCCTTAATGCATTGAACAAGGTAACTTAGAATCTTTCCCAAGGCTAATTCTCTTGAACAACTCATCATCAATGTAACTGTCCACTTATTGTGACCTAATATCCCTCCCTCCTACTAGTTAAAGATGTTAAGAATATTGAATTTGAAGTGAAAATATATTACTTTCTGTTACTGTAAATATGTCCCTACATTGTAGTGTTATTTTCCCTTCAAGTCAAATATCAGAGACTATATGGGAACACACACTAGCCTGGAATTTAATTTTCTGAAACCGCTGACAATGGACTATGAACATCATCCAAATAGCACATTTTGTACTGTCTGTTGGAGCATGGTGAGCCTGAAATGTAAAAGGCTAAACAATTTCAATAAATAAAATACTGTTTTAAATAATCGATTCTATTCTGCCTAGCTTTACCTAAAATGATGATCGTAAAAGATCTGACAAGGCATGTCGAGGATCAGTTATACAGGCAGTTTGTCTTGATGTTTTTAAGTAAACTAAAACTAAAATCTGGTGGAGAGATTTTTACCAAAATTAACAGAAGATAGAGGATCTTAGGATGCCTTTCAGACTTCTGATTTGTCAGCATTTTTAATGACTCTTCTTATTTTTCATTATTAAACACATTTTTAATACTAACAAGGCAAACACATAACTGACCCCCACTTAAAGAACACTGGACAGTTACTCATCAGTTAAGAATGAAAATGAGCAGCATGTTTCTGATATTAAACTCTACATTTTTTTAATTTCTGGGTTTGGATCCCTTGAAGAAAGTTTGTGTTCACAAATCTATTAAGATACTAATATTGCTGTGAGTTTTTCTATTTAGATTTGCTGCGTCTGAATTTCAAAAACACAGTTTTTAATATGTCTTCCATGAAAATCTAATAGGAATATCACTTCCAGAAACCTCTAACGCTCATTTTTATTAGAAATCCATGTGTGGTATTATTGGTTTATCTATTTCCTTGCTTTTTACACTTGCTATGTTCTCTTATCCCATTGAGTTTGGGATTATCGTGTGACATGCCAATGGGATGTGAACAGATGTGATGTTTGCCACATTGATTGGAAAATTTAAATGCTACAGAATAACTTGGCTGTTGCCTTCTTTAGTCATCACAATAACAGCATATTTCCAATACCTGTACCCATTGCTGTTGAGTCAATTCGAACTCATGGTGACCCTATAGGACAGGATAGAACTGCCCCATAGGGTTTCCAAGGAGCAGCTGGTGGATTGGAACTACTGACCTTTTGGTTAGCAGCCGAATGCTTAACCACTGTGCCACCAGGGCTCCATATTTCCAATAGTAGCTACTTATTAAGCCAGGGTTACCAAATGAAATATATGTGGAGCCGAACCTAGCCTAATAAGAATTTAGTAGAGCCCAAAAGACTACAGTAAAGTAGAGTCCAACAGAGCTAAAAAAAAAGCCTGGTTGAACCTAACAGAGCCCAAGGGAGCCAGTAAAAGCCAACAGCACCCAACAGAGCCCAAAAGAGCTGCAGATAAATACAGATCTCACTATATGAGAAAGAAAGAAATGTGTCCACAAGCCACTGATACTGGCGTTGTGCACTGCTAACCAAAAGCTGACTGATACATCATGGAAACATTGACCTGGAAGAGTCATATTTATCTCATGTCCCTTACCTTCATTTGTGGATGAACTACTTTTACACATTCCCAAATGGATTTAATAAAACAAAGAAAATACACCTGTTATTAGCCCAGGTGTATTTACCGCCTACCTGCCCCAAACCATGCAGAAGTTCCAAAAAGAAGAGACATCTTTCTTGTGAACTTTTTTTCCTTTTACATAAAGAAGAAAAGTTTTTCGAGACTAATGGGGCACAATAGTCCAAGGACAAGGACTAGAAGGCAGGAGGGGACAGGAAAGCTGGTAACAGGGAACCCAAGTTCAAGAAGGGACAGTGTTGACATGTCGTGGGGTTGTTAACCATTGTCATAAAACAATATGTGTACTAACTGTTTAATGAGAAACTATTTGTTCTGTAAACCTTCATCTAAAGTACTATTAAAAAAAAAAGAATAAAAGTTTTTGATTCTCTAGGCTTAAAAGGAGCCCTGGTAGTACAATGGTTAAGCACTCGGCTAACTGAAAAGGTGACGGTTCAAACTCACCCAGTGGCTTTGCAGGAGAAAGACCTGGTGATCCGCTCCCATAATGATTACAGCCTAGAATACCCTGTGGCACAGTTCTACTCTGTCACATGGGGTCACTATGAGTTGAAATTAACTCGACAGCATCTAACAATAGGCTTAAAAGACTACCATTAGCACTGTTAACCAGAATATATCTGAACTTGTTATAACGTGTTAAGACCCTTCATAAGGTGGCTGCAACCTATATTCACAGTTTCCTCTCTCTGCTCTAACAACATAGAGCTACCCACCATTCCCTGAATATTTTTACCTGTCTATAAACTTTATATATACTGTTTCTTCCATCAAGTATGACTACTGTCCCATTTCTCTACACAGAGACTCTCCCTTCCTCTATAAGATCTAGGTCAAATATATCCTTCACTATGCAGCCTTTCTCAATTTAGTTGCTCCCCAATATCTTGCTCACTCTCCCATGATCATCAGATTCTACCTCTATCTCAAGACCTACCAAAATTCTGAGTGTCTTCAAGGTCTATGTTGTTGACTCATCCAACAATCTACTTTTAAACTTCTTGGACTTCCTCAACTCCAGTGAGCTTCACTTCTATTTCACTTCATCCACCCACAGCCAAGGCATCAGCAGGACTTTCTTCACCTCTGAAATCATAAATTCTAATATCCACTTTCTGACTACAACATTCTCCTCTATAACTTTTATTTCCAATGTGGCAATTTTTAATCTGATCCAACATTGACCTTATGTTTTCAGGCATTCCGTCAGCATCATCCTAGTTGTTGTTCCTTCTCTACTTAGCCTCAACCCTGTGGTGCAGCTCTTTAGTGACACACTTGCTTTTATTCAGACACACTCACCCTATAAAATTTCAATCAGTAGTTCCTTAATTTGCCTCATTTTACCTTAATCTAATGTTCTGAGGATCTTAAGGGAAAAAAAACCTTGCAAAACATTTTCTGTTACTTAATATACTCTTAGCTGTAAGTAATAAAAAAACCAAATGAGGATGCCTTGAACAATAAGCATGTTTACTAACTCACATAACAAGATATCCAGAGAAATGGTGCTTCTAGAGTTGGTACATCAGATTATTTTGGTTTGGTCTTTGGGTTTGTGCCTTCAAGATGACAAAATGGCTACTGCTATTCTATGTATCACGTGTAGATTGGACAATATTCAGACAAAGATGGGCGTTTACCTCTATTCATCAGTTTCTATGAGGGGAAAGCCTCTTCTAAAATTTTCCCAACTCATTTCCCATAAGGTTTTATTGGCTGGGATTGGGTCATAAGCTCTTTATCCAAATGCAAGGAAGACCGGGAAATCAAGAATCTGACATTTTAGTAGGAGTTGGGCTATATCACGAAGAAAGATGTAAAGTGGATTTTGGATAGGCAGCTATCAGAGTTTGCTCAACATTAGCATTGATATTTATAAATTCTTAGTCTGCAATCTCAGCTAGCCCTTCAGTACTGCCTGATAACATATCTGCTTGTCCCAGCACTTCTCAAAGTTTAATGTGCATACAAGTCACATTTATGTTGTTGTTGTTAGGTGCTGTTGAGTCGGTTCCACGTAGCGACTCTATAGGATGGGGTAGAACTGCCCCATAGGGTTTCCAAGGAGCAGCTGTGGATTCAAACTTCCAACCTTTTGGTTAGCAGCTCAACCCTTAACCACTACACCACCAGGGCTCCAGGTAAGGATATTTAAATCACATAAGGATATTTAAAAATGCAGATTCTTATTCAATGGGTCTGGGATGAGGCCTGAGATCTGCATTTCTATCGAACTATGAGGTAATGCCAAACCTACTTGACTGAGGACCACACTTTGAGTTACAGGCTCTATCCTCCTCGCCTATAAGGCATTTATGGTACAGTGGTAGAATTCTCGCCTTCCATGCGGGAGACCAGTTCTACTTCCTGCCAATGCACCCCATGTGCAGCCCCTATATATCTGTTAGTGAAGGTTTAAGTGTTGCTATGATGTTCAAGAGGAGCTTCCAGACTAATATAAAGATAAAATGCCTGGCCATCTACTTTTGAAAATTAACCAGCGAAATTCCTATGGATTACAATGGTTCGATGTTCTGGGCAACGTTCAAGGGCAGCTAACAACAACGATCCCTTTCTCCTATTTCAAATATTCTTCATCACTCTTCACTAGCCTGGTATCATCCCCATCACTTTCAGGAAATGGCCTCATTCCCTATTTCACAGAGAAAAAGATCCCATAAGATAGAGAATCCCTCAACTTAAGAGGTAATATTGTATGGGCATCAAGAGAATGTGCTTTGGCATTAAAAAGCAATGTTTCCAGCTGCAGCTCTGCTGTTTACTCCCCTGTGATATTTTGCAATATCTTTAGCCTGTCTGAGCCTCAGTTTCTTAAAATGTAAAACTGGAATAATAATGCCAAACTCTTCGTGTTTTTTTTAGGATTAAATGAGATCATGTGGGTATGTTCTATTTAAGTTTTTTTTTTAGTATAAACAACAGAAATAACTCACAAAGAAAAGGACGTGGAAGGATATTAAGAAGTGCGTTAGTTGAGATTTATTTTGACTGTGAGAGAAAAATCCAAGGAAAGAGTGGGTAAACCAAGTTAGTAATTCACTAATCTCTCATGTTCCAGAGTCTGGAGGTGGCCTGTCGGGGGTTGGCATGTCACTCCACAGTGCCAGGAATTCAACTGCTCTATTATGCATGGCCTCCATTCCCAAAGTTAACTTATGATCAGGGATGGCTTCTCCAGTTCTATCCATTATGTCCATACTTTAGCATATATGGTTAAAGAGGAGGAAGCAGAAAGGTGGCAGAGACAAAAAAAAAAAAAAAAAAAGGACAGGGCAAAGGGTACATTGTAGCTGTATTTTAAGGATTATTCCCAGATGTTTCCATGGGACACTTCCTCTGCTCTCCTATAAGTCAAAATTTAGTCACATGACCAAACCTAGTGGCAAGAGAAGCTAGGACATGTAGCCTTTATTTTGAGTAGCTATGTGCTCAGTTAAAAATCAGAGATTCTGTTATTACGGAAAAAGCGGAGAACAGATAGATATTGGTCAATAAATAACAATATCTGCCACTGGTAAGTCACAGAACCATTGGTAACAATGGGCAGGTAGACTTGGAATTTGAACAAAAATCAAAGGAAGCACAGAAGAAAAGACAGAGCCAAAATTATGTCACAGAAACAGTCTTGTTATGACCTCAGTGCTGCTGCCACAGTCACTGGTGGTTCCTGTGGTTGTCCTGACTTAGAATGAATTATAGACTATTCTTTCTTCATCATGTTGCTTGCTCCAAATTCAGATTTCCATTCCAGAAAATATGATTGATAAAGCTTAGTCCACACACTTAACTTGTGGCTTAGGGTGAGAAAGATCTGCTTCTGTAGTGAAAGTGTTCCTATTTCCCACCAGGATTCACACAGTGACAGAGTTCTCAGCAGAGGAAGGTGGAGTGGTCAGTTGCTCAGGAACAAAGATGCAGTCATTACCTCCCTGAGCCATTGTTTTGGCTGCCTAATACAGGATCACTGAAAAAGAGGAAGACCTTCAACAGGATAGATTGACACAGTGACTGTAACAATGGGATCAAGCATGCCTACTCTTGAGAGGATGGTGCAGGACCTGTTCGCTATGAGTTGGAGCAGATTCAACAGCACCTAACAACAATAATATCTAAATATACTAATTAAAAAAAAACAAATGTGCTCTCACCTAACAAGTATGACTCTCCTCAATACAACTAAGATCTTCTCATTACCTACCCCAAAGGGAACAGGACCCAAATCTCATTGGTTAGCACTTTTATCTTCAATTTTAAGCTCTCTGAGTTATGTTTGTCTCTCCTCTAACTCTGTTTCTATTTTCTCAATACTCTACAACCTATAGGCTAAATTGTAAATATAATCAATACATTCTAGATACAACAGCTGGGAATATATAAAAGAAAGACAAACAAAAGTAGTTAAATATTTAAATCTACTCATGGCACAACACGTAGTCAAATGTAGATAAAATCCATTGTGCTAATTTCTGCAACTGACTACAGGGCTGTAATGAAGATGTATGACTTCTCTTCTCTGCTACCTATTTTATATTCATTTATCCTTCAGTACCTATTTTATATTCACTTTTCCTTCAGACACATTTCAGCTTGTTTTTTTTTTTTGTTTGTTTTTGTTTTTTTTTTAAATTAACTCAAATTTTCATTCCTAAGAGATCTAAACCCTAAATATTGCAAATGTGTTATTAACTCTTAACGCTGAGGATTTTCTGGATTCTATCCATCTCCTCCCTGCCCCTGTTGTCTATTTCTTCATGAAATCCAGGGCATTTACCTCCCTTTCTTGCCTTTTCACCCACTGGTCCAAATGGCCAGATGGCAGTCTCAGTGTTCATATTATAAAACTATTATTGTGTCTTCTGTTTGAAGCGTGCTTCTTGTGGATATTAATGATCTAAATCAGCACATTGAAGACCCTCATTGCAATGCCTTTTTTTCTTTTTACACATGTGGTTTAGATGTAATGATGAGAGTTGCCAACTCTACATTCACCTTTTCTTCCCAGTCTTGTGTATTTTGGCAAAGGTAGAAAGATCTGACTGATTCATAACATATGCCACATCCTGCAGAAGTTGCCCCCCCACACACACCTCATCTCAAAGGTGTTATCTACCTGCTATTTCTCAATCTTCAAGAGATCATTCTACTGTTCAATGAGGCTTGTTGTGTCTGGCTAATGGGATACATTAAAAAGACAGCAAGTTCCATTTTTTGAAAATGAGTTCCTCTGTCAGAAGCAATGTTGTGTAAGATACCCACGGGGAATATGACATTCTTGTAATTCCATAAATTGTAGTGCTGGAAACACATGGGGTGAGAGAAATAAATTAAATCCAAATGTCCTATTAGCATGGTGCCTTTGACACAGTGGTTTGGGTGATTTCCTGTGGGATGGTGACATAATCAAGGTCTTTTACAGACTAAATCATGGACTACAACCTAAGAATTACTGTAACCTGGAGGAAAAAGAGTATGGGTGTCACTTTCACTGCCAGATGAAAACGAACTGATTTTAATATTTTCTGCTTATTGGGATCGGGAAACTACATTTTCTAGATCAATCACTAGAGAATGGATACCAAGAAGTATATTGCTTTGCTCCACTAAGCTAATAACACCTAGAAGAGTAATTGGTATTGCTACCAAATTAACTTTTACACTGCTTTGAGACTCCCGCCTCCCATTTCTTACCTGATCCTGGTCCTTTCAACACCTTAATGGTGTTCTAATCTCCATGATTCTCCCAGGTTGCCAAAATGCTTTTGATTTACAATTTTGGCAAAGAGGGAAGCTCCAGGGCTATAAGTTACATCATAGTAGCTTTTACACTATGCAATTCTTCCAGTTGTTGAGAATATATATTTCAAGAAGACTTAGAAATTGAAAAAATTATCACAAAATGGGCTCAGAATTCTACTGGGATTACTGTGAGATGGATTAAGGTTAAAAGTACTTTTAGCAGCTTACTTGATAATGCTCCACTCTTTGACAGGCCATAGTGGTTTTGGTCTCCAGGAACTAGCATTCTCTTAGAGTCTACCCAGTGAAATCTGAAAGGTCTGGTTATTTTCCTGTCCCACTACACTCCCACTCTGGTAAATCGATGCAGTTATATTAGATAAGAGTAAAAAAAAAAAAAAATTACAGAATGCACTTGTGAAGTGATTAATGTATTATGCCTCAGGGTTTCCCAGCTTCTTTTTAATTTGAGGCATACTGCATTTATAAACTGATTCAAGTATGCAAATTGGGTGAGAGATTATAACTTAATATCATGATGGCTCAAATTAGGCCTCTGAGAGCCAGCCCTAGAGTCCTCTCAGTTATGCAATTCAGTATAACATTAGTACGTTATGCATTTATTCTAATCATGAATTCAGACCTTTCTGATTAGTATTACAGGCTTTCTGTATATTTTGATAACCACCGTTCATCTATTTACCAGAGGTTTAGAGCTGTCATTCATCTCTGCCATCTTGGGATTCTTTCATACTCACTGAAATATGAGAATAGATTTCAATAGCCCTCTCTCTACCAGTATCTATAAACAGCAGGAAACAGTCAATAAAATGCTTTCAAAGCTGCAAATGTTCCACTGATCAAAACATGTACTTATATCAATAAAGGAGAGGTGTATACGAAGGAAGCCCATGACGTATCTGTCCGTTTGCTGTACTGTGGTGGTTTATATGTTGCTATGATGCTGGAATCTATGCTATCAATATTTCAAACACCAGCAGGTTCACCCATGGTAAACAATTTCAGCAGAGCTTCCAGACCAGGAATGATTTAGAAGACCTGGCAATCTAATTCCAAAAATTACAAAATGAAAACCTTATGGATCACACAGAACATTGTCTGACTCACTTTCTTTGGACATGTCATGAGGAAAGACCAGTTCCCATAGGGGGACATCATGTTTGGTGAAGTAGAATGCCAATGAAGATGAAGGATATCTTTGATAAGATAGATTGACACAGTAGCCACAGCAATGGACTGGAACATACCAACAATTGTGAAGATGGCACAGGAGCAGGCAACTTATCATTTTGTTATACATGAGGTGTCATGAGTTGGAATTGACTCAATGGCAACTAACAGCAATAACAACAACAGTATATGAAGCAAATCTATCAATCTACAATAAATTGGAAAATAAAATAGTCCTTCACAATAGATAGTTTTAGAAGCATGGCTCCTGCATCCATGGATTACCTAAGGGTCAACGAACTCCAGTTTCCTTGGGAAGAAAATCAAACATTGACAAATGTGATTAAGATATGTTTATATCTCTTTGTTTGAAATACAGTGTTCTCTTACCATATGTGTAATTAACATTTCATGTCAGCTATTATAAGCAATCCGAAAGACCTTTGCGTACAGTACTTTGTCATTTTGCTTTGATGTTGGTGTGTCCAAGAAAGTCACTAGTAAATGAGTGAATTTTAGCTGACCAATCAACATCCAACACAGTATGACTCTGTGACTCCTTATTACGTTTGACTCCTTGTTACCTACAGAATTTATAGTCAAAGTGTTATATTATAGTTATAACATGAATGTCTTAGGAACTTCCTCTTTCAAATGTCTCTAAAAGTCAAATAATCATTATAATCAACATTAAATAAATAATCATTATAATGCAAGAAGAAAGATATTTAAATAAGTCATATATATAACAAAGAAAACAAACAAAAAATATGTACACACAGAATCTATTCATAATTAATTGAAAGTACATATTACAATTATTCCATAGCTTAACACAGTTAATTACTTTAAAATGGCAATTTATTTATTTAGGGTGTGACCATGGGAAAAGATCATCCACTCTTTGCAAAAAGCATGCTTTGTAAAACACATTGCTTAGAACTGGTCCTGATAAATTCACCATGAAGCATTTATCCCATAAAGTGCTCCCTTGGCAAAGTCATGTGTTAATTTACAAAAGGTTAAAGATCGTAATACAATGCCAAAGTTTCTGTTTTAATTAAAATAGTTTAATGTTAGTAATTCCATAACTTGTCCAGATGTCAGACAACTGGGGAAATGATGTTTATTAAGTCCAAGTGTTGCCTTTACTGGAAAGGTGATAACTCTCAAATTTTAATGCCTTATTTTTTTTAGAATTGGCATAATTTCATGATACATAGTGAAGAAATATTGTTTGAAAAAGCTATGGAATTATTTTAAATTAAGAAGATTTTGGTTTAAATATCTTCTAGCACTTCTGGCTTGTTTTATGATATTGTCATTTGTCTTAGCTGTTTATCCTTTAATATCTGACTGAGTTGAGCAGATGTTATTTTGTTCTTATTATTGCTTCTTATCGTTAATTCTTATATTCCACATATGAATTCCAACAGCCTACTCTCATATAAAATAATTTTCTGATATAAACATTATGGCAGAGAATAAATTACTACATAAGAATTTGAAAACCATTTTTCTGCAACTACAAAGTTCTATTCTTCAATTTTTTTAACTTTTTTCCAACTTTAAAGAAATTTTGCTTACAAAATCGTCTAGAATTAGATTCCATAAATCAAAGCTTTACCATATGTCTTAGTTATCTAGTGCTGCTATAACAGAAATACCACAAGTGGATGGCTTTAACAAACAGAAATTTATTCTCTCACAGTCTAGGGGGCTAGAAGTCCAAATTCAAGGTACCAGCTTCAGGTGAAAACTTTCTCTCTCTGTCAGCTCTGGGGGAAGGTCCTTGCCATCAATCTTCCCCTGGTCTAGGAGCTTCTCAGCACAGGGACCCCAGGTCCAAAAGACGTGCTCTGCTCCTGGCTCTGATTTCATGGTGGTAAGAGGTCCCCCTCCTCTCTGCTTGCTCCTCTATTTTATATCTCAAAAGAAATGACTCAAGATACAACCTAATCTTGTAGATTGAGTCCTGCCTTATTAACATAACTGCCTCTAATCCTATCTCATTAACATCATAGAGGTAGGATTTACAACACACAGGAAAACCATATCAGATGATAAAATGGTGGACAATCACACAGTACTGGGAATCATGGCCTAACCAAGTTGACACACATTCTTTGGGGGGCAGGGGACACACTATTCAATCCATAACACCCTATTTTTGTCATTAGTAACTTTAGAAGAGTTCAATGTATGAATATAATGTAAGGAATTTAGTAGATGATAAAAATGTGTCAATTAAATTTGGAAATTCTTAATTTTTAATATCTATTTTATTTGTATTTTTAAATATTTCATGTTTTTAAATAATTTGGGCAATTGTTTGGAAAAAGACTTAAGTCAGATTCTTACCTCACGTCATTAAAAAAAAAGAATGAAATAAATGTTTATATGTATAGTAGGCTGAATAATGGCCCCAAACATATCTAGGTCCTAATCTCTGGAACCTGTGAATGTTACCTTATATGGCAAAAGAGACTTTGTATATGTGATTAAATTAAGGATCTTGAGATAGGGAGATTATCCTGGATTATCTGTGTCTGTCTTAAATGTAATCATGAATGTCCTTATAAAATGGAGACAGAGGGAGCTATGACTACGGAAGAGAAGAAGGAGATGGGACAAACAAAGTGATGTGAGGAAGGGGTCACAAGCCAAGGAATGCAAACAGCCTCCAGAAGCTAGAAAGACATGGAAATGAATTTTCCCCTAGGGCCTCCAGAAGAAACTAGCCCTGCCAACACCTTGACTTTAGCCCAATGATTTTGAACTTCTGGCCTCTGGAACTGTAAGAGAATAAGTGTGTGTTGTTTTAAGTCACCTAGTTTCTGGTAATTTATACAGCAGCCATAGGAAATTAATACAGCATGTAAAAATTAAAATTAAAAAAAGTACTTAAAAACTTATAGTATGCATACTGAAGCATTTGGGAGAAGTAATTGACATTACCAGTTTATTCTGAAATGCATACAAATGGACTGATGTAATTAACAGACAGAAGAATGGAAAGATGGATAAATATGTTAAAAAAATATGAAAGTACATAAATACCCTTTAATTGTTTAAATGCTAATGGAAAAATCTAGGTGATGGAAATATAGGTTTTCACTGTAATTTTTTTCAAGTTTTCTGTTTGAAATGTTTTATAATAAAATATTGGGGAAAACAATAGATAGAATACAAGTTATCATGAGATAAAAAGCAATTCTTTTTCTGCATGACACTAAAAGTAAAGGCTGGAAAATAAAAGGATATTGGATTGTATAAATCAAAATAAAAAGCTTTGAGGTAGAAAATGAAAAATAAATAAAGTCAAAAGAAAAATAATGAACTAAAAAATACTTGCGACATGTCGGCCAAAAGACATGTAACCATAACATGACAATGGAATATAGGCACTAGTAGGTGTTTAAAGGTGTCCTGATAATGCTGAACACATAAAACTGATTCTGTTTAGGATTAGGGTTAATAACTGTGTTGCTATCAACGTTGTTAGTTGCCTTCAACTCGATTCCAACTCATGGTGACCTCTCTGTAGCTGTAGTTAAACTTTATAGTTCCCTCTTTTCCTCTCTCAACTGTATCATCATTTTTACTATTATTTGAGGAAAATAATATGCGAAGTGCATAAAAAAATTAGAGATTATGAGAAATATTCTTTATTTGTAGAAGATGCTAGTTAGTAATACAGGTGATGTTCTGGACTTTTTACCAGCAGAGAGTGTACATGAAGTGCTAACTCAATGGTAGATGTGCACCTAAAATGACCTAGCCACAGCCTTTCCTTGATCTCTCTACCAAGGCCTGAATCTGTTTCTTAGAAACTGGTGCACCCCTAATTAACTTAAGCACTATAAACCCAGATATGAAAGTACATAAATGCCCTTTGTTATTTACTATAATAAAGGATCATTTAATCATAATAAAGAAATGAGATACCATCTCAAGAGTATTTACCTGAAAAAATGTAAGTAAATCATAGTGTATCAAATCAATGGACACATACGTAGTCAGTACAAATTGTTTTCAGAGAATTTTTAATGATCGAAAAAAGTATTTATAAAGGGTCTTACACATAAAAGCAGTACATAAAGCTTTTTCTATGGTATGGTCCCAATATCTTAACAAGACATTGTAAGTAGAAATAAATAGACAAATAAAGACTAGAAGGAAGAACATAAAATTGGTAGCAGTCTTTTTTCTAGATTGTGCAAAATGATCTTTGTTTCCATCATAGATTTTTCTCCTGGACTTTTCTTTTTTCTTTTTTTTTGTTTTTTGTTTTTTGCAATAAACATAAATAACTTTTATAATAAAATAACAATGTATGTGTATTCAACCTGACAAGTGTATCTATGTATGCATGTGTGTATAGCTATAGTTTTTAGAAAAAGAAGAAATGCAGTGGACAATGTAATCACAAGAAATATGTTAGCAATGGATCCTGTCTTGGCAAACTGAAGGAAGGTACCAGTACCAGTTGCTGTTGAGTTGATTCCAACTCACGGCGACCCCGTGAGCATCAGAGTAGAACTGTGCTCCATAGGGTTTTCAATGGCTGGTTTTTCAGAAACAGATTACCAGGCCTTTCTTCCAAGGCATCCCTAGGTGGACTCGATTCATCGACCTTTCTGTTTGCAATCAAGCGTGTTCAGAGTTTGCACCACCTAGGGACTTGGTCTCCATTAAATATCACCACGTCTGCGTCTCAACTGTGCAACCCTGGTTCTACATTGGAATCACCTAGGTAATTTTTAAACATACAAATATCTGGGTTCTACCCTTACAAATTTTGAGATTTTCTTAAGTCAGAACTAGGTTTATGTTTTTTTAAATTTCCCTCAATGATTCTACTGTGCAGCCAGGTTTGAGAATTACTCAGCTAAACAATGGTTCTCAAACTTTAGTATGTTTAAGAATCACCTGCTGCTTGTTAAAAAAAACAAACTCTTGGGACTCCACCTCCAGAGATTCTGATTCTTTCAGCGTGAGATAAAGCCCACACAGAAATCTGCATTTTTAACAACTATTCAGGGTGTTCTGACACAGGTATTTGATAGAAAAACTTCATAAACTTGAGCAATTATGCTTGAAAACATATAGGGAAGTTGAAAGAAAGTGCCTTATGAAGCCAATTTTCACTTTTACTCTAAATTCACACTGCCCTGAACATATATGTACGTGTGGATGTATATATTTTTTTAGATATTTCACTTTTTCCATAATAATTATTTATCAGCTTCGATTTGTACTTCACCTTATAAATGCAAAAATGTCATGTAGGGGTAAAAATAAGTATCTGCAAGTATATTCAAACTTCTGAATTGAAATATTTATTCATATCTACCCTGTTTCTGGAGCCCTGCTAGTGCAGTGGTTAAGAGCTGTGGCTGCTAACCAAAAGGTCGGCAGTTCGAATCCACCATCTGCTCCTTGGAAATCCTACGGGGCAGTTCAACTATGTCCTACAGGGAATTGACTCAATGGCAACAGATTTGATATTTTGGTTTACTCTGTTTCTAAGAACTCCTTGCCAAGCACTAGGAGGAATGACAGTTTCATGATTAAAAGTAAGAGTTCTGAAGTCTTACTGATCTGAGACTCCTTGCTTTGCCACTTATCAACTATGTGGTCTTCTTAGCCTAGATTCCCTACTCTGACAAATGAGGCTAACAGCAGTGCTTACTCCACAGGGGTAAGTAACAGAATCCAAGTAAGCACTTAGCACAGCACTTAACACATGCTATGAACTTAGTGAAAGGTTGACTTTTTTTCTTTTGTACCAAAATCCTCTCACTAAATTTGGTTTGTATTTGAGTAATGTGATTCCAGGGGCATATAATATTCTTGATCACTGTGAAAGTATTGCTAACATCTAACATCTGAAATGAAAGTTTTATCTACAATCACACTGACACAAACTACTTACAGTTTCTAACCCTAATGCAACTCTCTTCAAACCTGAGAATCAGTTGTGAATTCAGCTTAGTTGCTGAGGATTTACTGAGCACATTCTACGATCCAAACCCAATACAAAGCATTACATTGCATACCAAATATGAAGCAGTCCCTGTTATCCATGGAGAGGTAATTGCCTCTCTTGGATCCTATAGTTTTTGCTAGAGAACATCGGTTGCCCATGGTGCATGGGCCAAAAGTGGCCTGTGGGTGATTATCATTCACATGTGGGCCACTTGTCACTTAATAAAAGGCCTATTTTCAGTTACATTCCACAGTGATTGCTAGCTGCCTGTGACTGCTGTGCCTGACAGGTGCTCCCCCTGCATACCAGGATCTGGAAATTTGCCTCTGTCCTATACATGAAAGACTGCATACCATATTTCAAAGGTGGCTGATACCAAGTTTATAGTTTATTAGTTTGGTTGCTTAGAATATAGTATTCATGAAACTAATGTCAAGGATATGACAGTATCTACCTGAGGGGAATCCATAGATCATCTGATCCAAGACAAACCAAAAAAATCAGTTGCTGCCAAACTGATTCTGACTCAGGGCGACCCCATGTATGTCAAAGTAGAACTGCACTCCATAAGGTTTTCAATGGTTGTGAACTTTCAGAAGTAGATTGCCAGGCCTTTCTTCTGAGGCATCTCTGGGTAGATTTGAACCGGCTTACCTTTCGACTAGTAGCTTAGCACCTAAGTATTTGTGCCACCTAGGGACACTTTCTTTCTTTCTTTCCTTCCTTCCTCTTCTGTGTTTCCTTCCTTCTGCCTTCCTTCTTATCTTCCTTCTTGTATGTGTATGTATATATTTACTGTTGTTGGTAGGTGACATCAAGTCAGTTCTGACTCAGCGACCCCATGTACAACAGAATGAAACGCTGCCCGGTCCTGTGCCATCTTCACAATCATCGTTATGCTTGAGCCCATTGTTGCAGCCACTGTGTCAATCCATCCCTTTGAGGGTCTTCCACTTTTTCACCGACCCTCTACTTTACCAAGCATGATGTCCTCCTCCAGGGAATGGTCCCTCCTGATAACAAGTCCAAAGTACATGAGATAAAGTCTTGCCATCCTTGCTTTTAAGGAGCATTCTGGCTATACTTCTTCCAAGACAGATTTGTTTGTTCTTCTGGCAATCCATGGTATATTCAATGTTCTTCGCAAACACCATAATTAAAAGGCACCAATTAAATATTAAATATTATATTAAATGCCCTCTATTTTCAAATATCATTGCAGCTTTAGAGAAGTTAAGTAATTTACCCAAGCGAGTAAATGGTAGTGCCAAAATATATATATATATATATATATATATATATATATATATATATATAAAAACAAAACAAAACCTGTTGCCATCGAGTCAATTCCAACTCATAGAGACCCTATAGGACAGAGTAGAACTGCCCCGTAGAGTTCCCAAGGAGCACCTTGTGGATTTGAACTGCTGACCTTTTGGTTAGCAGCCATAGCGCTTAACCACTATACCACCAGGGTGTCCTACATGTATATATATATGTATCTGTATATCCGCCAATGGACAAAAAAGAATCCAGTTAGAGGTGTGACCTAAATTAATTCCTAAACTGGAAAAACAGTGCAAAATACATATTCTACTAATGGTTGATCAATATCATAAATTTTACAGAAGATACTAATTCCATGAGTTTTAAGCACTCTCTTGGTTTCAGGGCACACATCTTTTATCTTCTGTTTCCTCAAAGAATGAGAAGAAAGATGGAACAACTTTAAGAGATCTTTAGGGTTCACAGCAAATATATGCAAAGTTGGTGTTAATCCTTGTTTACAACTGGGAAAAATCCAGAGACACCAGGGTGCTCTCAAAACATTGCTTCAATGATATCTTTGGAAAATCAAGTTAGTCTTTGCTAACCATGCAAACAAAAATCTTTTTAATGCTTTGGCCAAATGAATGGATTTGTTAGACCTTATTTATTTAACCTTTTTCTATTTTTCTATTCATTTCAGAGCATTCCCTTCTTAAATTTTCCTTTGTGTGATCTGCTCATTATCTATGTCGATTATTAGCCAGAATACTTTTTAAGGCCAACTAGAATCTGTTTTCAATGCTTGTTTTAGAATGATCAACTACTGCATTCTCTATATTTGGCCTGAAGTTTGCAATTAGGTTTCAATGACTCTTTAACTTGAAAATATTTTTGTTTCTTCTGGCTGTATACTTAACAAGAAAAAGAAAACAACTTTCTCCTTACTTTGATAGCCTTCCACTGAATAATAAAAACCAGACTAAAGTAGATCATCAGTTCACTGAAAATGGTGCAAAGTAACTCACATAAATGAAATTGAAGCGACACTGAAAATTTTGACAGTAACTTAATTTAGCATGTTGTGATATGATCTACTGTGATCAAAGCAAACTAAAACTTTGACTTTTGGGAATTAAAAATAACATTTGTTCTACCTTTAGAGTTATTATTGTAAAAGTATGACTGACTTTGACTTTTGTTGTGTCTTAATCCTAAAGAATTCCAATTTTAAATTTCTACTTAAGGATGGTCTAACCAAGGCAGGAAAAAAAAAAAATGAATCATTCTTTGTAGGGTAAGTCTTAATAGGAAATGTTATAGATTCATGGGCTTCCCACTCACCTACTTTACTTCTAACGCTGAAGCAATAGAAGTTTATTCTCCTTGATTTCCCACATCCTATCATTTGAGTGCTACTGAAATAGGTTTGACTGAGTAAAATTTGAGAAAACAGTACCGAAGCATTTTGATTATGTCCAAATGTTCTTCAAAGTCACCCTGACATACTTAATGACTACTTAGGGTTTTATTCAGGCTCTGGTTGAAAACTAATGCTCCATAATGAAGACACATCTGTCAACATATTTAGAATACCACCAAAAGTCAGTGGAAAAACAAAGTAAAGGTGTAAGATGAAAGTAACAATAGCAGCATCAATAGCAGCAAAAAATTTACTAATGTATCTATTGTAGCATATTCAAATGCAGTAATAATAAACAGACACTACATTCCTATCATTTCCCTGTTATTGGCATTTTTTCCTCATGATTTCTTAATGCAGATGCTTCCAATTCATCTACCCATATGGGGAATTCAGAGATAAAATACCAGTTATTTTGTTTTATTCTATGTATTATTATATGCAATAAATACCTAACATACAGTAATAAACCTTTAATAAATAACATAGTTTATAACAGTGATCACTTATAAACTATGTGCCGAGCACTAATCAATATTTTATGTACATCATTTTCCATTAATCCTCATAACAACCTTAAGAGGTAAGAACTATGTTTATCTCCATTTAGAGATGAAAAACCTGAGGTTAAGTGAGCTTAAGTGACTTATCTGAAGTCACGTTGTCAATAAACATCTATTGAGTGTCTTTTTTATTAATGCTGTCACTACTAATTCAATACCCCTGAGCCACATCTCTCACCTTAGCAGGGAAAATGGAGATGTTTTCCCTTCAGTATCATTTCTGGGTATGGAAGGATAGCCAGGCTTGCAACCACTTTTCCCTGGAAGAAGAATTGAACAGTGAGTAATAGAAGTCAAATCAATAGACTCACAGCTCAATTAAAAATATAACTTGTACACAAGCAATTACAATTATGAAGTTGGACAGGCATTTACCTCTTACAATCCAAACAGAATTGATCCCATCATCCAAAATATATCGTATCTGATATTAGAATGATTAACTAACATGAACGAACTAAAGCAAAGTTTCTAGATACTTTAAAAAAAAAAAACAAAACCTGGAAGACAATATGCTTTATTGTTAGGCAGCCAAAATTATTTATTTACTGAAAGCAAATGAATGTAAATATCCTCTTTGCCATGCAGATAAATTGTCAAAAATGGCCATGCTCCCTGTTCTCTATACAAAGACTTTGTGATCAGCACCTCTTCTAAGAGCATTAAGTATCTTGCAACAAATGCCTCCTTCGCTGAGTATGTTCCCCACCCCCACATCAGCCCAGAGTCCTGTAAAATGTGGAGCCAAAGTCAATGACTGGAATTTCATACGCTAAAGATGATTCTAGACAGTAAAAATCATTCTTCCTCAAATACAACTAGGAGTTCACTGTCACACCTTTAACAGTATATTCCTTTCTTCCCTCTTACCTATCTTCTTCCACTAGCTGCAACCCTTCCACAACCCTCCTTGGTGAAAGTGGCAGAGGAAACTAACTTTTATATGTGCATTATATAGGCTTCCCTACCTCAACATAAAGAAAACAAAAACCCTCACAAACGGACTAATAAGTAACATGGTAAGTGGAGAAAAGATTGAAGTTGTCAAGGATTTTATTTTACTTGGATCCACAATCAACACCCAGGGAAGCAGCAGTCAAGAAATCAAAAGACACATTGCATTATGCAAGTCTGCTGCTAAAGACCTCTTTAAAGTGTTGAAAAGCGAAGATGTCACCTTGAAGACGAAGGTGCGCCTGACCCAAGCCGTGGTGTTTTCAATTGCCTCATATGCATGCCAAATCTGGACGATAAATAAGGAAGACTGAAGAAGAAATGACACCTTTGAATTGTGGTGTTGGCAAAGAATTTTGAATATACCATGGACTGCCAAAAGAATGAACAAATCTGTCTTGGAAGTACGACCAGAATGATCCTTAGAAGCAAGGATGGCGAGACTTCCTCTCACATACTTTGGACATGTTATCAGGGGGGATCAGTGCTGGAGAAGGACATCATGCTTCGTAAAGTAGAGAGTCAGCGAAAAAGAGGAAGACCCTTGACAAGATGGATTGACATAGTGGCTGCAAGAATTTGCTCAAGCATAGCAACAATTTTCAGGATGGTGCAGGACCAGGCAGTGTTTCGTTCTATTGTACATACTGTTGCTATGAGTTGGAACCTACTTGACGGCACCTAACAACAACAAGAACATAATATATCATTCTCTTGGGCTCACAGTTCTGAGTCTTTGTGAAAAGGCTAAGCTAGATATAGATCAAAAAGAGAAATGAGAGCTGAGATCATCTGTGTCAACATTACTTAGTGTTTGTTCCATGAATAGTTTTCCTAGGAAAGCTAAGACTGTAAATATATAAATACTGATCATTTTAAGATATTCATGCAAATCACTTTATCTTAGATGCTACCAATTCATCTACTCATTGATTCAGGGAGTTCAGATCTTCTGTAGAGATTCAACAAGGGAGAATGTCAGTATAGTACAGGGATCTGGAATCTTCAAAGTCTAATTATCAAGAACTCCAACTGGTTTTAGTTTAATCCATTTTAAAAACATCTTTATTTTTCATGACCTAAAGAAACAATATTAGATGGCCTTAATATGGACATTTTACAGAGAATTTCAAGATTATTTAACATAGTCTCAGAGACCGTGAGAGTCGATTAAAAGAAAAAGACAATTTTTCGTGGTTGGGCTTAAAGAAGTGTCAGAAATTTTTTAAAGTGCAAAAGGAGTGCAGAAGACAGAATTTCAATTTTTTCAATTTGTGTGTGCATTTCTTACGAATTAAATACAGACTTGTTTCCTAAGGCAACGTGTTGAAAGTGATTTTTTTTAATAGGCTAAAGACTAATTATTTGCCGTCTTAAACAAATAGGGAAGGTAATTCCTTTAATCCTGCTATTTTTAAAATCAATTCCAAAAGCCAAAAAAAAAAAAAAAACCACACAATTGACTTAAGTGCATAAAAGTAGTTTATGAGAATTAAGCCATCAATAGCAGTTAGAAGCCTCAATTTTAATTATCTCTACTTTCATGAAGTATTGACACACATAAGGTCGCCTTGAGTCAGAATCGACTGGATGACACTGGTTATTGGCAGCTTTATCCATTAGGAAGAAATTTGTAAGCCAACTGCAAAATAAAACAATTGTGTTAATAATTGTCTGTTTCAATACATGGTATAATACCCTTTCACTACAAACAAACAAACCATGCATAGTTAGTTAGACGATATGCTAACCATGCGTATCATCTATGCTGACTCTGTACTGATATATTACTTGATTAAACATCCCTCAATATTTGTCCTTTTTTTACGCTTAGTAGGAAGGTTTAATGCAGAGGATCTAACCTGGGTCCATGGGCAACAGATCTGCAGATAGAACTCAGGGAGTCCATGAACTTAGAGGGGGAAAAATACATATTTATATTCACTAAACTCTAACTATAATCTAGCACTTTCTTCAATCAGGAATGCAAGCAAAAAAAATTTATATTTATATATAAATATATAAATATATAAATATATATATATATATATCTTGGAGCCCTGGTGGTGCAGTGGTTAAGAGCTCAGTTGCTAACCAAAAAGTCAGCAGTTCAAATCCATCAGCTGCTTCTTGGAAACCCTACGGGGCAGTTCTACTCTGTCCTATAGGGTCGCTATGAGTCAGAATTGACTCGACGGCAATGAGTATATATATCTCAACAGTATTCACTAGAGCAGAAGTAATAGATATTGTCATATCAGATTAAAGTTATTGTATATATATTAAAATAATATTTGTGTTCATTACTATTTTGAAACTATAATACTAGACTCATCACTGTATTGTATTATATCTAAGTTTTTAAAAATATTGTATTTCAGAATAATTGGCTTTCTTTGTAATAACATATATTTTCTCCTATATTTTCATTAGAAAGTTTCTTAGTTTTAGCTCTCACATTTGAGAGCTTGTAGTTCACTTCAAGTTAATTTTTTTATATTATGCTAGTAAAGAGTCCAGATTCTTTTTTTCGAATATGGATATCCAAATTTCCCACCACCATTTGTTGAAAAGACTATCTTTATCTCATTAAATTATTTTAGCATCTTTGTAAAATATTAGTTGACCATGTATATGTGAGTCTATTTCTTCATTGATTTAATTCTTTAATTTCTCTCAGGAATGTTTTATAGTTTTTAGTGTACTGGTCTTGTATTCCTAAGTAGTGATGTTATTATTATTGAAGTTATAATACTGTATCCCTAAGTACTGATGTTATTATATAGATATAATATATATATAATTTCAATTTTTAATTTTCTTTTGCAAGTATATAGAAATACAATTGATTTCTGCATATTGACCTTGTATCTTGCAACACTGTTCAACTCACTTATTAACTCTAGTAACTTTTTTGTAGATTTATAGAGGATTTTCTGCATAAACACAGAAAATAAAAGAACATTATTCTGAGAAGGGGATCACAGACTTATAGACCACTGAAGGGTCTGTGGTATAAAAAAAGATTAAGAACTTCTGGTTTGTTTCATATTAAATTCTGAATACTAGCATCAAGGTCCTACTTTTAATGTAAACATATGAAGAATAGCAAAAATACTTCATTTATTATTTCCACAAATATTTATAAAATGCCCACAGTGCACAAGGACAAACAAGGTCCCTGGTCTCATGGAGAACACAGACTATATATGTGGGATATAGATCATTATCTTTTAACTATTGTGACAAATGTCAAAAGGGGAAGCACCGGGGGCTGTGAGCATACATCCTAGATTCCAGGGAATCCATTTTCCTTCCCCCCTTTCCTCCTCTGTCCCAGTCCGCTCTTCCCACTAGTTCCTCTTCCAGACAATACTTCCCATTAACTCTTCAAGTACTTCAGCCTTTTACAAAAGGTAGAAATACTGACATGAAAATATTTCTACTTTTCTTGAGCAAAATCCCCAGGTGAAACTATTACAAAGACCTGTGTCATTGAACCAGGGGGAGGAAAAAAAAAAAAATACAGCTAAAGCAGTGCTTATGAAAACACTTCACAGGGGGAGGGAGCCGTTGGCAAACAAATGTAGATGGTGCACTTCATTTGCATAAAAGTACAGTAATCATGTAAGGAAACGTTAGCCTTAAAATAAAGGGATTTTGTGCTAATAAAACACACACTTTATTATTAGGAGCTATGAAATAAGCGATCACATGAAGGATATTGATATGCCAACTAGAAAGGATAATCAAGGAAACCTTTAGCAGGGGTGTGACATAATTAATAACCTTGTCATAGAGGTTACCAAAAATAGTGATTTCAATTTTTCTATTTATTTTCTACTATTTAGACATATGGAGAAGGATAACTATATAAATAATTCAAAGGTACAGAAAATCCTATTAATTTATATTTGATTTTATGGAATCTTTCAGAAGTTATATTTTAATATGGAGTTTTTGATATAATGGCTAAAGTTGTCACGTGGTGCCACTTCATAAAAAGCAAAAGCAACCGAAAAAGAAAAACCAGTTGCCCTTGAGTCAATTCCGACTCACGGTGACTCCACATGTACAGAGTAGAATCGCACTCCATAGGATTTTCAAGTCTGTGACCTTTTGGAAGCAAACTTCTGGGTGGGTTCGAACCACCAACCTTTTGGTTAATAGTGGAGCATTTAAATGTTTGCACAACCCAGGGACTATAAAGCAGTAATGAGATACGGGAAAAGCAGGAAAATCAGAGGTTGCTTCTAACGTAGACTGAAAGCCTCTTGAGGCAAGGCTGGTGTCTTAGTTATCTTCCCAGTCTCGATGCTTAGCTCAGCACTGCTGTATAGTAGGTGCTCATTTTTTAATCTGCAAAGGGAATATCACTGAGGAGGTTAAAGGACCTGGCCATCCCCACTTAAAAATTTCAATAGTACACAAATGTTTTACTCGAGAGCTTACCTTAGAGACTTAACTGGGAACATACATGGCAAGTATATCATTATTTCTTCAGCAGCATGGCTAGGATGGTCTAATTCCATTTCCAGCCCCCACTCTCTATGTGTGACTTTGGAAGTTTCCTGACCCTCCTTGGAGAGACTGTCTTTGCTGTGAAATGGGGATACTAGGAGCACCTGCCTCAGAGGGTTGTTGTGAAGATTCGATGAGATAATCCACGCACAGTGATTAGTATGGTCATCTGGTCCATAGAGCACGTTCAATAACTATCAGTTACATCATTACTCATACCCTAAAATAAAATCATAAAATATTTTGATAGCTCACTGTCTTAGTTTTCTGTGGCTTAAAATAAGAGAAATTTATTCTCTATGGTTCTGGAGACCAGAAGTCAGAAATGAGTATCACTTGATCAAAATCAAGCTGTCAGTCAGCAAGGCTGTGCTCCTTATGGAGGCTGTAAGGGAGAATCCTTGCTTCCATTGCCTCTTCCAGCTTCTGATGGCTGCCAGCATTCCTTGGCTTGTTGCCACATCACTCCAAAGTCCGGCCACACTGATTTCTCCTCTTCTGTATATTGTGTCAGTCTCTCTCTGCCTCCCTCTTATAAATATTAAACATGATTGCATTTAGAGCCCACCTCGATAATCCAGGGTAATCTCCTAATCTCAAAATCCTTAACTTCATTGTATCTGCAAACTGCTTTTTTGCTTTGTAGGTAACATTCTCAAGTTCCAGGGGTTAGGGTGTGAATCTCTCTTGGGAGCCTTTATTCAGTCTATCATATTTACATTTAGTACTTCAAAATTCAGAGGGTTTGCTTCCCAGCTACATGTCATGATAGTAGTTTGTCTTTCTCTCCCTTGCTTTCTTTCCCTTTCCCAATCCCTGTCGCATTTGCCTAGCTGTATAGAATCTGTTCTGTATGTCTCTATAATGATCTCAAATCCCGTAAGGTATAAGTCACTATTATGCTTTCAAAATCCATATGAATAAGTACTCCTAATATGAATTTAGAAATAGAGATACATTTACTTTTGTGAGGCTCTCTAACACAAACTATAAATCATTAGAAACCTGTAAATCATAAGGAAGTTATTTACAAAATTTCTGAACTTAGACATAGAAACATAGAAGCATGTGAAGTATGTAAAGAACATAAACAACATTTAGTTCATTTTGACTTGGCATACTGTGATGCAAGGAAACATAGCATAAATCTAAACAACCTCCCTAATCTCTAATCTCGAAGAGAAGATGCATCATTCAGCTACTCTCTAACCCTGGGGAAAAGACATAACACACAAGTTATTGACATCACACTGGCCCTTGTCATGTGGAACCAAGATGACAAATTCACATATAAACTCTAAATTTCTGCTCACTCACTGAGACAAGTCAGAGATGGAAATGAGATTCTGTCTGCTGCCATTGACCTTGGACCCTAGCTACGAGGGACCTCTACCAAGTTCAAGCCATGGTTAAGCCTTCCCCTCGAGACCTCTTGTTAAAGGTAAAAGCCTGAAGTCTAAAGATTTGAACTCTAACCACCAAATTAACATTGTAATTATAATTGTTAATTCTGAGTCTCCAGTTCTAAATGAATGTTGTGAGGTCTTACTTGCATGCCTTGCCATGACTTCCTTGTAATAAACTAAATGAGTTTATGCATGACAAACCTGAGTATCTCTGTATTAATTTTCTAAGATTTCTAAAATTCTACACAACGTAAGTCAAGTGGCTTAACCAAATCAGGTTTTCTTTTTCTTACCCAGCTGGAAGAATGAGATAAGCAGCTGCCAGCTCTGGTTTAGGGACCCTCACTTATGTCAGGGCCTGCATCTCTGTGAGGCTCTGTGATTCTTTTGGTCTTTCTAGCACACTTATTGCCTCATGGTCACAAAATCACTGTCTCAGACCTAGGCATTCAAAACAGGAAGAAGAGAGAAAGAATGTGTCCAGGGGCTTTTGTCTGCTTATCAGAAAAGCAAAAACTTTCCCAGAAAACTCCCAGGAGACTTCCTTTTATGTTCCATCAAACAGAAATATATCCTCCATCACTAGATTTGTAGGAGTCTGAGAAAAGTAATATATAGCTTTTCTGCCTTGGATAGCAGAAGACATCAAGATAGGAGAAGGTTGGGAATAATGTTTGTGTAAGCCAACTAATACATCTGGTCTGTAGAAATGTGTGGGGAGGGGTGCATTGGCAGGGGAGGAAAGAGAAATGGAGAGCTAGAACTCTTATTGAGTACCTACAATGTGTCAGGCAGTGAGCCTAACAGATACATACAGTTCCTAATTTCATTTCCACAATAGTTCTTTGAGGTTAGTTTTAGTATTTCCATTTTGTAGAAGAGAAAACTGAGGTTCAGAAAGTTTAAAGAATACACTCTAGTAAATAAAATTAATAAATAATGAAAAAAATTGCTGTTAAGTAGATCCAGACTTACAGCAACTCCACGTGTTTCAGAGTAGAACTGTGCTCCATAGGGCTTTCAACAACTGTGATTTTTCAGAAGCAGATCACCGGGCCTTTCTTCCAAGATACCTCTGGGTGGATTCAAATTGCTAAACTTTCAGTTAGTAGCCGAGCACTTAACTGTGCCACTGAGTGACTCCTAAAAAATAAATGATGAGGATATGAATAAAACTTAGATCTGCCAATCTGTCTACTAAAACAAGACACCATGCTCTTCCTACTGTTCCAAAATGAATTATCAGACCTATTAGATCATCTGTGGTTGGATTTCTTTCTCTAGCAGACACTCTTCTTCAAAAGCTATTATATTTTAACAGTGTGTTCTTCAAAACTCAGAGCACTTTACCAAAATCCTAAATCACTCCCAGAGCTGTGGTTATGGGGCAGCTGAAACGCTCCTTTCCATCACAAATGTGTCATGAGATCCAGGGTCTGGTCAACACATTGCAATATGCAATATGCAACACATTGCAATTAGGAACGTGGCACAACAAGCCTGAGGTCTTGTCCTCGCCACAGTGAGAGGGATTGCTAGGCTTCCGGTTGCATGTGTAATGCTTGTGACCAAGAATTACTGGCTAAATAGCATAGTTTATAAAGAAAATGTTGTACATTCTACTTTAGTGAGTAGCGTCTGGGGTCTTAAAAGCCTATGAGCAGCCATCTAAGATACTCCACTGGTCTCACCCCTTCAGGAGCTAGGGAAAATGAAGAAAAGTAAAGATGCAAGGGAAAGATTAGTCCAAAGGACTAACAGACCACAACTACCACGGCCTCTACCAGCTGAGCCCAGTACAACTAGATGGTGCCCGGCTACCACTACTGACTGCCCTGACAAGGGATCACAACAGATGGTCCTGGACAGAGCTGGAGAAAAATGTAGAACAAAATTCTAACTCCCAAAAAAAGACCAGACTTATTGGCCTGACAGAGACTGGAGAAACCCTGAGAGTATGGCCTCAGACACCCTTTTAGCTCAGTAATGAAGTCACTCCAGAGGTTCACTTTTTAGCCAAAGATTAGACAGACTCATAGGACAAAACGAGACTAACGGGGCACACCAGCCCAGGGGCAAGGACTAGAGGCAGGAAGGGACAGGAAAGCTGGTAATAGGGAACCCAAGGTAGAGAAGGGTGAGTGTTGACATGTCGTGGGGTTGTTAATCAATGTCATAAAACAATATACGTATTACTGTTTAATGAGAAGCTAGTTTGCTGTAAACCTTCATCTAAAGTACAATAAAACAAAATAAATTTTTTAAAAAAAAGAATTATTGGCTAAATTGTGTTTATTGGTGGCAAGAACTAACATGAATGCAGCTCAGATATTGCTGCTGACATTTGGAGTTAAATTGGCTTTATGTCTCCAAATCTGTCCTCACAGAGATAAGTTCCCAAATATATTGCTGAGAAATTTTTACACAAATTCCATGGTCCAGGCAGGTTTATTATTGAAGGAAGGCAAGTCCTTTGTTAAAATTTTCCACAAACATAGGACTTTTTTATTTTTGATAAAAAGAAAAAAATAGAATTCAAAGTCTATGCCAGAACTAAACCACTTTTGATTGTCTGAATTTCATCTTTTTGAAAGTTATCTCCCTCCCCTTGACCTAATCTGGTGTTTTCTATCCTTGTTGGACTAATGTAATTTAAATTCATAGCTTTGTGTGTGTGTTTTATGAAAGCAATAGAGAAAATCGAAATTTCAGCCACCCAACAAAACAGACTGTACAAGACATAATGAGTTTTACATTTTCTTTTGATCTGATAAAATATAATAGCTGTAGTAAGCCAAATTAGTCTAGTCAAGATCTCGAATTCTTAAAATGAATTCATTTCTTTGCTGTTAAAGAATGTTCCAAACAGTGAATATACAAAATAGGATTTCCTAATTTGCATATGTTTGGGATGATAGGGATTAGTGACTTTGTTCATCCATGAAAATAAGCAGTGATCCATTTATCTATGGCTCAAGAGGAGCAGGTAAGCCCTGGCGAATCAGGAATTGGCTTAGAGAATACTAACTTCTAGGAAAGATTTAACCCCTTCAAAATGAAATCTGAAGGAAAAAGAAAGATATCTCAGTGGTCTGCCTGTTGGGAACACACAATGGCTTGCATCTTTCTAATCCAATGAGTATGGCTCTCCAACTCCCCCACCCCCACCCCCAAAACACACACCCTCACACAAGACCACTTGCTTTGTTTGATTCCTGGCCAGCAGGAGTGGCTCCAGAGACAGCTCATAAAAGTCTCATGGGCATCCTGCACCAGCCAGAGCCATCACCACAGACCTCTGTGTGACACCAACAGTCAGGAGGAGAAAGTGGAATCTATGTTCTGGCCGTACTAGGTCTGTGGAGGCTCCGGCTCCCCAGACAGCTGCCTGGAAGGGCCAGCTAACACAACTGGAAGTACAGGGATGTTATAGCTGTCTGGGGTGAACTTGTTGTTGTTAGGTGCCGTCAAGTCTGTTCTGACTCATAGGGACCAGTGCAAAACAGAAGATGGGAAAACATCAGCAGATAAATTGCTCATCCACTTCTTCCTTTGTAGACAGTTCTGATATACAACACAACTTTTTAAAAGATATTCTGCAGGATGAGCAGTCAGCTGTGTTACTTGCAAAGCTACTGACATCTCAGTAATGACCCACTGTCCTTCACTCCTCATTTCCTGAGATTGCACCCCTCAATAAAGCATTAGCTTGTAGGCTTTTGCCTCAGGCTTTGTTTTCTGAGGAGCCCGTGTTAAGACGACATAAAGAATAATAACAATCCCACCTACTCCCAGAAGTAGGTTATGAGGTAGAGGTGGCAGAGCCTTAATGCTGGGCATTCTTGAAGTTTAAACAGTATGGATGTAGGCTGAGTAGGATGCAGGAATAAAGTATAAAGTAGAGAAGATAAACTCCTTGCTCCTGATTTTAGGGAGAAAGCTTTCAGTCTTTCTCCACTGAATGTGACGTTAGCTGTGGGTTTTTCATAAATGTCCTTTATCATATTGAGGAATTTCTCTTCTATTCCTAGTTTATTGAGTGTTTTTATCATGAAGGGTGTTGGATTTTATCAAATGCCTTTTCTGCTTCAGTTGAGAATACTTTTACTTCCATCAATTAATGTGGTGTATTACATGAATTAATTTTATCATGTTGAACCATCTCTGTATGCCTGGGGTAAATCCCACTTAGTCATAGCGTATAATCTTTTTAATATGCTGTTGGATTTGGTTTCTTAGAATTTTGTTGTGGGTTCTTTTTCTTAAAAAAAATATCTTGTTATGTTTTAGGTGAAAGTTTAAACAGCAGATTAGGTTCCCATTTAACAATTTTTACACAAATTTTTGCATGATATTGGTTACAATTTTTACAATGTGTCATCATTCCCTTTATTTCCATTCTTTTTGTTCTGTTTCCATCGATCTAGCTTCACTTGCCCTCTTTGCCTTCTCATCTTTGCTTTTGGGTAAATGTTAACCATTTGGTCTCATGTAGTTGATTGTTTAAGGAAGCACATTACTCATGGGTGATACTGTTTATTGTATAAGCCAATCTATTATTTGGCTGAAAGGTGACCTCCAGGAGTGGCTTCAGTGCCAAGTTCATTCAAAGGGTATCTTACGGCGATAGTCTCGGGGGTTTCTGTAGTCTCTATTGGTCCAGTAGGTCTGGCCGTTTTTAGGAATTTGAGTTTTGTTCTACGTTTTTATCCCATTCTATTCCAGACCTACTATTGTGTCACTGATCAGAATGGTCAGAATCGGTAGCCAGGCACTACCTAGTTCCTCTGGTCTCAGGTTACACGAGGCCGTGGTTTGTGTGGGCTATTAGTCCTGTGGACTAGATTCTTATTTGAGTCTTTGGTTTTCTTCATTATCGTTTGCTCCAGATAAGCAGAGACCAATAGCTGTATCTTAAACGGCCGTTCACAAGCTTTTAAGACCCCAGACACTACTCAACAAACTAGGGTGTAGAACATTAACTTTATGAACTATATTATGCCAATTGACTAAGTTATTCCATGAGATCATGGTCCTAAGTATTTTAACCCAGTAAACCAATACTGCTAGTTATTTGACTATGTCTAGGGAGTCTCAAAAGAAGCCGTGGTGCGCAGTGGTTAAAGCGCTGGGCTGCTAAATGAAAGGTCATCGGTTCGAACCCACCAGCTGCTCCTTGGGAGAAAGATGTGGCAGTCGATTTCTGTAAAAATTACAGCCTTGTAAATCCTACGGGGCAGTTCTACTCTATCCTACAGGGTAGCTATGAGTCAGAATCAACCGAACGGTAGTTGGTTGGTTTGGAGAAAGTCTCCCTAACTGTGTCAGCTTTGTGCTTTATTATATATTGTCCATATATATATGTATATATTATCCACATATATATGCAGCACACACAAATATGTGTTTACAAATGCTTTCAGATACACCTGTATGTGCACATGCATGCACTCAAATATGCCTTCCTATACACATGTATCCATATACATCTACCTATGTAACCACACATATCGTTTTTGGTAGTTATTACTGTTGTGAGATTTTGCATCTATATCCATAAGGAATATTGGTTTGTAGTCTTCTTGTGGTGTCTTTCTCTGACTTTGGTATCAGAGTAATTCTGACCTCATGGAATAAGTTAGAAAGTGTTCCTTCCTCTTCTATTTTTTGGAAGAGTTGAAGGATTGATGTCAATTCTTCTTTAAATATTTGGTGGAGTTCTCCAGTGAAGTCATCTGGTCCAGGATTTTTTGTTGTTGTTGGGAGACTTTTTATCACTAATTCAACCTCCTCACTTGTGATGAGTCTGTTGAGATTTTGTATTTCTTCTTGAGTCAATTTAGGTAGCTTATGTGCTTCTAGGAATTTGTTCATTTCATCTAGATGATCTAATCTGCTGGTGTACAATTGATCATAGTAGTTGCTCATAATCCTTTTTATTTCTGTAAAGTAAGTAGTAATGTCCCCACTTTCATTTCTGATTTTAGATATTTGCACCTTCTCTCTTTTTGTGTTTGTCAGTGTAGTTAAAGTCTTGTCAATTTTATGGATCTTTTCAAAGAACCAACTTCTTGTTTCACAGGTGGTATTTTTTAGTAGATTATATGGCAAGTTTTGGGGATTAAGGAAAATGAATAGGAGCAGCCATCTAAGGTACTCCACTGGTCTCACCCCTTCAGGAGCAAGGGAGAATGAAGAGAACAGGATACAAGGAAAAGATTAGTCCAAAGGACTAATGGACCACAGCTATCAAGGCCTCCACCAGACTGAGTCCAGTACAGCTACATGGTGCCTGGCTACCACCACCAACTGCTCTGACCAGGATCATAACAGACGGTTCTGGACAGAGCTGGTGAAGGATGTAGAACAAAATTCTAACATACACAAAAAAGACCAGATTTACTGGCCTGAAAGAGACTGGAGAAACCCCAAGAGTATGGCCCCTGGACACCCTTTTAGCTCAGTGGTGAAGTCACTTCCGAGGTTCACCGTTCAGCTGGGGAGTGGACAGCCCCATAAAACCAAATGGGACTAATGAGGTACAGCAGTCCAGGGACAAGGGCCAGAAGGCAGAAGGGACAGGAAAGCTGGTAATAGGGAGCCCAAGGTTGAGTAAGGATAGTGTTGATGTGTTGTGAGGTTGTTAACCATTGTTGTAGGGCAACATGTGTACTAACTGTTAAATGAGAAACTATTTTGTTCTGTAAGCCTTCATCTAAAGTGAGAATAACAGCACAATTGGAAGAGCATAGTCGATGTCACTGAACTGTGCATGTAGAAATTTTTGAAATGGTGTGTCTTTGGCTATATATGTTTTCACCAAAAAAAAAAAGGTCGAGAGGGAAGAGGGTTGACATGTTGTAGGGTTGTTAACCAATGTCATAAAACAATATGTGTACTACTGTTTCATGAGAAACTATTTGTTCTGTAAGCCTCCACCTGAAGCACAATAAAAAAATAAAAATAAAGAAAAATGAATAGGAACATGTTCTTGTTCTTAAGGAACTTAGCATGCAATTTAAGGAAACCACGAAGCAAACAGGTTTTACTGGAAGAAGAACGATTTATTCCATGAATCTCTTTTTCCTGTTAATTTGGATTCCTACTGTTTCCAAAGAAATGGTAAGGATAATAGGTGTACCACCTAATCAGTCAGTTCTGCAGAAATATAAAAAGGAGCAAATGAGTGGTATCCTTCCCCCATTAAAAATAAATTCCAGTTTACGCTACTGGGAGTTAAAACTGGATTTCTGGTGTTTACAGGTCTAAGAAAAGTGGATTTCTTTACTTTTGATGTACTTGTGTTCTGATTTGCACGAAAATCCATATTGTACGGCTCTCTGTGGGGTCCTATGATCTATGAGACCACAACATTTACAGCCCTCAAAATATGTCATTGGGGATACCTAAAAGTAGAGGGTAATTCTGTCCTTCACTTCAGGGGACTGTTGACGGAAAATGGTACAGAGTTTCAAAGACTTAAACACTGACACCAGCGTTTAGGAATTTTTAAACAAACTAGACGTTGTAAAGAACAGATAAGATTTCCTTGGGGATCCCCCCACCTCTTCTTCTTGTCTTTTTTCCACTTGCCATTGGCTCTATGTTTGAGAACTCTGTCTTGCTATTAGTTTTTAATGAAATCAGCATGTCTATCATATTTTGTGGAAGACTCGGTTACTTGTTCCTCAGGGTTATGGTATTTTTTTCCTCAGACAGATTCAACTGGCAGCCTTTACAGATTCCTTTGCACAAAAATGACACCATGACACCAAGCTCTAGTGGCAAGAAGCAAAATCTACACCTCAGCAATTCAGCCAATTGCCAACTGATCCTTCTTTTCCGTAAGGAAAAACAAAAAAGAATAGAAAATGAAAAGTTCTCTAAAAGCCTTGACCAAAAAAAGAAAGACATACTTACATATCATAACAGAGTGCAAGCATTAGATCTTTCTGTGATTTTAAATGCTTAATTGACACTACACTGGCCCCCTCAAACCTACCACACGCCATAGTATTAGATTTTATTTGCTGGAAACAGACTTGATTAGCATGACTAACTCTCATAATGCCAAAGCTTCAGATATCAGCAACAGAGAGTTGCTGAGCAAATACAGGAAAAATAATAAATATGAGAAACATCTTTAAACAAATTCACTTTAAAATTATGTTCTCATTTTTTTCTTTCATCCACAAACCTCCTCATACAATGAAGTTATGCAGTTTCGTTTAATTATCTAGATTTCATTTAAGAAGAAAGGAAAACATCCCTAATGTAATTTCAAATGTCTCCATCGCAGACACAAACATGCTCAAGTTCCCTGTGTTGAAAAGATTTCCCATTGTTCCTGTTGTCTACTCAATCTGTGGAACCATTTCTTCCCTTACCTTTACCGTGAAACTTCTCAAGAGTTTACACTTTTTCATCATCTCTTTACTCCTTTATCATAGTAAGCCTCTTTCTGCCTCCATCAATTCATTTAACCATTTCTCAAAGCTCATTCACGGTTTCCACAATTCAAAGTCCAATGGCCTATGCTCAAATGATTTCCTCAAACTTTTTGGAATATTTGTTATTCGTGGTCCATTCATGCTTCTTCATAAGCTCTTAAAACATCACACTCACCTGAAAATCCTGCTAATCCTTCATGTCATTTGTTTCTCCTAAAAACAAGCATTATCCAGAAAGTTCCTAGGACTTCACCCTTTCTCTGCCTCAGATTGTCTAATCTTCTCCTGTGGCTATAAATATCCACCATTTCTGCATCTATCTCTTAAATTTCACTTCTTATCTAAACTGCAGTCCCGATTTTCAACTGCTAAATTAAACCAGCATATGTAATGCACCATGGAACCTCAGTAAACTAATTACTCTCCCTTTGTCCAATTCTCTTCCTTCTCCAGATTCACGTCTAGTTTAGCTTCCCCCCAAACCAGGATTAAAACACTAGAGTTACCTTTGGCTCTTCCTTCTTTATGAACCTCTTTCATCTAGTCAATTGCTCATTCTTTTACTTCTCTATCTACAGTTATTTCTTCATCGATGCAATATATATATGTATGTCCTCCTTTCTTGGTCAGAATTATCATTCTAAGGTTCATTTCTATGTCACTTCTGCCTCAAAAACTGTCGATGCTTTCCCCATTTTCTACAGAATAAGATTAGTGTCTAGTTTAGCATTTAAACCAAAAAACCAAATTCTTTGCCATCAAGTCCACTCTGACTCATAGCAACCCTGTAGAACAGAGTAGAAGGAGCAGCTGGTGGATTCGAACTGCCAACCTTTTGGTTAGCGGTCAAGCTCCTAACCACTGCACCACTGGGGCTCCAGTTTAGCATTTAAGGATATTATATTCATAAATAGGATGGTACCGGGCTTTATAACCTTAAACATATCCTGTGTAGAAAGTATTATCTTAGCAAGGTAAAAGGGCTCACCACAGAGGACAGAAAAGCAAAAGCAAAACAAAAGGGTGTGTTGTTCTTACTTGTCCCTTTTTAAAAAAGCTTACACGGCTGAACGCTCTTTTCAACAATGATGGCATTGCCATCTAGTGGAATGATTACAGCACTGAATTTAAAGCAAACTCATCAAATGTGAAAAGGTTTGGCCTCAATTTCCAAAAGCTGTCTCTAAATCCAGCCTTTAATATCCAAATCTAATAGCAATCTTACAGTTTCAGGTAAGATTTGCCTTTTACTTAAAAGCACACAAAATTACCATTAACAAAATTGATGTGGCCTTTTCATATAAGTACTGAAAGTACTTCACCCTTTATTACTGAGAACTTCCCACAGAGCCCAAAGATAAAAGTGAATGATATTATGGAGAAGTTAAATTTTATCTTGTCTAATGTCACATGACTTTCAGAAAATCACATTTTCTGATGTTACTCAACAGTTCCAATTTTTCTCATGCTTTAAGATTCAGAAAACAACTACCTTTTCCAATGAAGTTTTCCCAAGCCAAGGCTCACCCTCCCTGAATTTATAGAACTTACTATTTGCATATACCTTTCATTTGGGAGATTAATCGTATTGTGTTGTATTGACATGAAACAGTTACTGCATTTGCCTCTCATTACAGAGTACTGATTAAGAACCTGGTCTCTAAAGTCAAACGGTCTGGTTTCAAAATGTGAATCTGATGCTTGTTGTTGTTGTTAGGTGCCGTCAAATTGGTTCTGACTCATAGTCACCTCATGTACAACAGAACGAAACACTGCCGGGTCCTGCACCATCCTCACAATCCTTCTTTTGCTTGAGCCCATTGTTGAAGCCACTGTGTTAATCCATCTCATCGAAGGTCTTCCTCTTTTTCCCTGACCCTCTACTTCACCAAGCATGATGTCCTGCAGAGGCTGGTCCCTCCTGGTAATATGTCCAAAGTATGTGAGATGAAGTCTCACCATCCTTGCTCCTAAGGAGCATTCCATCTGCACTTCTTCCAAGATAGACTTACCCATTCTTCTGGCAGTCCATGGTATATTCAATATTCTTCAGCAACACCATAATTCAAAGGCATCAGTTCTTCTTTGGTCTTCCTTATTTGTTGTCCAGCTGTCACATGCATATGAGGTGATTGAAAATACCTTCGCTTGGGTCAGGTGCACCTTAGTCCTCAAAGTGAACATCTTTGCTTTTGAACAATTTAAAGAAGTCTTTTGCAGCAGATTTGCCCAATGCAATATGTCGTTTGATTTCTTGGTCACTGTTTCCATGGGCGTTAATTTTGGATCCGAGTAAAATGAAATCCTTGACAACTTCAATATTTTCTCCATTTATCATGATGTTGCTTATGGGTCCAGTTGTGAGGATTTTTGTTTTCTTTATGTTGAGGTGCAATACATACTGAAGGCTGTAGTCTTTGATCTTCATCAGTAAGTGCTTCAAGTCCTCTTTGCTTTCAGCAAGCAAGGTTGTGTGATCTGCATAACACAGGTTGTTAATGAGTCTTTCTCCAAACCTGATGGCCCGTTCTTCTTCATATAGTCCAGCTTCTGGGATAATTTGCTCAGCATACAGACTGCATAAACATGGTAAAATGATACAACCCTGATGTACACTTTTCCTGACTTTAAACCATGCATACATGTTCACAGACCTGGAGTTAGAAAACCAAAAGGGAGGAACACGCTCAACATTTCTCAAGCTGAAAGAACTGGAGAAAAAGTCAAGCCTTGAGTTGCAGTATTGAAGGATTCTACTGGCAAAATACTGAACGATGCAGGAAGCATCAAAAGAAGATGGAAGGAATACAGAGTCACTGTACCAAAAAGAGCTGGTCGACATTCAAGCATTTCAGGAGGTAGCATATGATCAAGAACAAATGATACTGAAGGAAGAAGTCCAAGCTATATTGAAGGCATTGTCAAAAAACAAGGCTTCAGGAATTGACGGAATACCAATTGAGATGTTTCAACAAACGGATGCAGCAGTGGAAGTGCTCACCCATCTATGCCAAGCAATTTGGAAAACAGCTACCTGGCTAACTGACTGGCAGAGATTCATATTTATGCCTATTCCCAAGAAAGGTGATCCAACCAAATGCGGAAATTATCGATCAATACCATTAATATCATATGCAAGTAAAATTTTGCTGAAGATCATTCAAAAGTGGTTGCAGCAGTACATCAACAGGGAACTGCCAGAAATTCAAGCTGGATTCGGAAGAGGACGTGGAGCTAGGAATATCATTGCTGATGTCAGATGGATCCTGGCTGAAAGCAGATAATACCAGAAAGATATTTATCTGTGTTTTATTGACTATGCAAAGGCAGATCATAACAAATTATGGATAACATTGCAAAGAATGGGAATTTCAGAACACTTAATTGTGCTCGTGAGGAACGTGTACATAGATCAAGTGGCAGTCGTTAACATTCTTTGAGAATAGGTACTTTATATTTTAGCCACCTCATATGCATGCAAAAGCTGGACAATGAATTAGCAAGACTGAAGAATTGATGCCTTTGAATTGTTGTGTTGGCGAAGAATATTGTCTATACTATGGACTGCCAGAAGAATGAACAAATCTGTCTTCAAAGAAGCACAGCCAGAATGTTGCTTAGAAGCGAGGATGGCAAGCCTTTGTCTTGTTTACCTTGGACATGTTGTCATGAGGGATCAGTCCTTGGAGAAGGACATCATGCTTGGTAAAGTAGAGGGTTAGCAAAAAAGAGGAAGACCCTCAGCGAGATGGACTGACACAGTGGCTGCAACAATGGGCTCAGATATACCTAGTATTGTGAGGATGGTGCAGGAGCAAGCAACATTTCATTCTGTTATACATGGGGTCACTCTGAATCGGAGACGAGTCAATGGTACCTAACAACAACAACAACACTTTATATTTTAAAATTCTCTCTCATCACCCCACACTCTCCTTATCATGGTGCTTGATTTAAATTTGAAATTCACTAAGTATCTTCTGCTTCCAGAATTCACTTTAGATCATCTTTACTGACAATTCTAACTCATACCTGTAGATGGGGCACGTGATACATTTCACCAACCTGAGAAAAGTAAGTGAGGACTCCATCAGATGGCTCTGAGATTTCCATATCTGAATTTGATTGCTGGTTAAGTTTTGGAAATGATAGACTTCATGTGTAAAAAGTGAGTAAAATCTCGTGTGAGCCTTACGAAATAGTTTCTATATGTGAGGGAGAGAATGAGTGACTTCTCAGCCCCACACCTCACAGCATTAGCAAAGAAGTGAAACGTTTATTTCAGAAAGTGAGAAAAACAGATGTTAAAAGAAAAAAAAATCATGCTTTAAAAAAAAAAAGTTATTTCTTGAAGAGTTTATTGCCTGGGTTTTGATTTAAAATTCCGCTCAGATGCTATTTGTTAGATAATCAAAAAAAAAAAAAGGCCCCCATTCCACCTCCACAAATGGCTGGAAAACTTCCTTGCAATGCATCATTGACCATTGACTCTGGCTGTCCATCTTGTTCCACTGAAATGAGCGGGTTATTTTCTCTAAAAGTAAATATCTAGAACTCTTTTTATAGATGCTAATAGATTAGATGAAACTGTTCACTGTGACCATTATTCCAGGGTCAAAGTTCAAAATTCACTTTACTTTTGTTAAAGTATAATCTAGTGCCTTGCTCAATCCAGCATGATGTTGGTTTATCTTTAATACAACCCTTGGAGAAAGGTAGAAGAATGAATCCAAGAGGAATTCTTCTTAGTCATAGTTTTAAAAATTGCCTTCATTAGACACTAAGGAGAAACCCAGAGAACTTAAATGCAGCTTGCATTTTGTAGGAAAAAGATACAGTGACTCAGGTTAATGAAAGAATGCTTTGGAGTATCTAACCAAGTGAATTCCTTTTGATTTTGTAAAAGAAGCAACTTTAAGGCACACACTGGTCTGCAGGCAGAAATGATGCCTAGCTGGTGTATTTCTCCTGGTTACGCAGATTTCGTTAAGTACAGGTTGGCCGTGGACCTTTTCACAGTGGTCTGCAGCCTGGACATGCCCAACACTTTACATTCCCTGTGAAGACACCAGTTGGGTAGCCACAACAATATTCTGGGTTTAAATGAGCAATTGTGGCTGGCAGGACTAGAAAAACACACTGCAGCTTCCCCCGTTCCCACGGTCTGTTGCCTCATTGGTGTGTCTTTTCTTGGGAAGTGGATGTGGGACTGGAGACTGTGTTTCAGCTCCTTACATTAGAGAAGGAGTGCTAGAACTTGCAGTACTGTTCTATTCATTCATTAAAAAGAAGTTTCTTGGAATAGGATCAGAGCCAGCTAGACCTATTCAATGGAGACTTGAAAATACCAAACTTTTAAGGCCTAGGTGACAAAGGGTGACATAGAATTGAGGAGGTGGCTGTCCTTTGTCCATCCCCCCAAATCAGCAGTATTATACCCTGACAACCTGACTAGAGCCTTTGGAGGAGTTAGAAACAGCAAGACATGGGTGTCCTGGGGGATTGGAAAGGATACTGGTCCTCGTCCCTAGAGAGCTTTGTGGGTAACTGATGTGCACAGGCTAGAAAAGAAAGCGGAGCAGATGCCATGCAGTTGCCTGGAAATGGTCCGCTTGTGCTCTGGGCAGACCTTTGGCCAGACAATGAACATCTTTCTTCCTCGAGTTAGTAGACTAAATAATACGCTATTTGTTGAGAACCCATCTGTGCCAGTCACTTGGCATAAATTATCTCAATGAATATTAACAGCAGTCCTAAGAAGGAAGTGTTATTATTACTATCCCTACTTATAGATAAGAAAACTGAAGCCCAAGGAAGGTAAGTATTCAAGGTTCCCCATGTAATAAAAAGGTAGAATTAGGACTTAAACCCAAGCAGTTTGACCCCAAAGCCTCTAGATGTAACCAGTATAATTGACTATTTCCAAAATTAAAAATCTCCATGCCCCCTCAGTGGATGCTGAATGGAGGTGTTGTTCTTACTAGCTCAGATAGTAAAGATAAAATAAAAAATCTGTTTCAGATGCAAAGGTGTAAGTAGCACAGAGAACACAGTAATTAACGCTGGGTTTGCATGCCTCATCAAGGAGATATTTGCAGGAGATTTAGAAAATGAGTGAGATGAGTGTTGGGCAGGGAAAAGAAGTCCAGGCAGAAGAGGCAGTATGTACAAAGGCCAGGGAGCATGGAATAGCATCGTATGTGTGTGTAACTGGACGTGTATCAGTTTAGCTGGAGTGAGAGCCATAGGTGAGGGAATGAGGCAGGCCAGGTAGGCAAGAGTCAGGTCTGATCTGAAGGGCCCTTGGTATAATGCAGCCTTGGAGGTTTGGATTTTATCCTGTGGGTGATGACAAGTCATTGAAGGATTCTAAGCATGGGGTGGAAGAGGGGAAGTGACACAATGAGATTGTGGTAGCGAGAGTATGGTAACCCTTAGATGCACAGCATTTGTTTTCCCCAGGAAGGTCACTCCACTTAATTTTGACATAGAGTAGTCAGGTCCATCTCGGAGGAACTCAGGTAACCAAGGGGTATTAAATGGAATGAACAAGTTATATTTAAAAGACTCACAAATTTCCCTCCACAGTACTAAACACAGAGATGAATGCTTCATTCTTACTGTCCTACTGCTACATTCCTTCCTCCACCTGATTTCCAGTAAATTAGAACATCTTGATTGTCTCCTTTATTCAGACTACTTGCCTGTGGTGCAATCAACCTGCATTTCTCAGTACAATTCAAGGTTTCAACTGAGGGCTAACTTCCTGGTGCAAGTTAGCTCACAAACCTTGGAAACATGGGCACTGATTCTAAACAGGTAGCTTTAGTCTCTTTACCACTAACACCTTATATTGTCAAATGTGTTTGTTGCACACTAATATATTTTATATGTATTACATATGCATAGATATAATATTTATGAAACATGTATGCATATATCCATACACACACACATATATAATTTTGTTTTTAAACTACATTCCTACCAGGTAAAAAGGAAATACTATCCTAATATTTTGACTTTTCTATTTAGGGGTTCACAAGACCTAATTGATAGGGCTGTTATAGGGCTTAAACGATGTAACATATAATGTGCCCAACATAGCCTGACCCGAAGAAGGCATTTGCTCCCAACTCTGCCTTCATCAACTCTAGTAGATTAGAAATAGACATAAGAAATTCTACATAGTGTTTGTCTGGACAGTGTTGGGCAAAATATAGAAATCTAACTCAGATTGTCTTAAATGAAAAAGAAACTTTTTTGGCCTTTGTAATAAGGAAATTCAGTAACAGCTGGAACCAAAGCCTCAGCTATATTGGGTCTATTACATCACTCCTTATCCCTTTTCCTCTTTCCTTTCTTCCTTCCTTCTTCTTCCTTTATGGTGTTGGATTGATGCTCAGGAGGCTTCTCCCCAGGAAGAAAAGGACAGCTGTCAGCAGCTCTACAGTTAAACTTTACCAGCCAAGCAAACTCTAGAGAGAATAATACTTCTTTCCAATAGCTCCATCAAGCTAATGTTCCAAAAGAGTGGTATGATTTAAAGGCCATTAAAATCCTGGGAATTATTAGAAAATTACTGTAACAACCTCTTTGTGTCAAATGGATGCATTGTGCCAAGAATATGGCATGGAATTCTGGCAAAGTCATATAAAGAAATCGACTGAAAAATGTTCAAACAAAGGCAATCACTCTGACAAGGTATGAAGAGGACTCAATTTTAGGTCATAAAATGAGATTAGACTCCAGCCTAGAAAAATGAAAGCTTCAAACTTGTGCATACTAAGACTTCGTATGGAAGAATAAATTAGAAAAAAGACATCCCCTCTGTGGTATCTCAGCCGCTTGGGAAGGTGGTCTGGCACATTGATGGTGCTTTTGTGAGAAGAAAGAATGCACCTCCCTCCATAGTCCTGTTCTAGCTGTACGTGCTTTAGACAAAGACAGAGCTGTGGATTCTAATTCGCCTGCCACCGAGACATGGAAACCAGAGGTTGTAAGCACAGACCTGGGTTCAAGTCTGGTTTGTTTGTTTGTTTTAAATCTTTTAGCTATTTCATTTCATCCCTAACTGTGAACTGGAGATAGTAATATACCTACTGTACAGGGCTTTTGTGAGAACTGATTTCATGAAGTTGGTAAGGCATATAGCACAGTAGCTAGCACACAGTAAACACCTAATAAATGGTAGCTGCTAATACTACTGTCCAGTAAATCTGAGACCTTGGAGGGAGTTCTCTAACTTCACTTAGCCATTTATCCAACCAACAAACATTGAAAACCTTTTTTAAAGTTGAAGAAGTTACATTTTTGTCTAAAGGATTTGTTGAAAATATTTTGAACTTTATGAAAAGACACATCAAATATCTTCCTAAGTATTTTCCCACACTAGATGACAAGGGTGAGGGAAAAAAAATTTTTTTTTTCCACATAATTTTATAGGCCCTGCTGAGTACCTTGATACCTTCAGGAGAACCAATTGTAGAAATAACTTCAGATTTTTTAAACCCAAAAACCATTTGCATAAATTTGGTTAGAAATTAATTGTCAGTATGCAACTCAGTTATAGATGACAGTGATAGTAGTCAGGGCAAGCTGATTTATGCTGCTGTAAGAAATAACTAGAAAATCTCAGTGCATAAGACAATACTTATTTCTTATTCTTGCTACGTGTTCATTGTAAGTTAACATCATCATTTTATTCAGAGACCCAAACTGATAAAGCAACCACCATATCAAACGTTGTTGGTTGCCATGGAAAGAGAAAACACACAGTGAACGGTCTTGCTCTGGCAATGACATGATCACCCCATAGTGACACAAAGCACTCCTGATTATACTTATTGACCATACTTGTCAGGTGGCTCATATAGTACAGTACCAAAATATTCTATGATCAGCTTTGATTACTACTTGTTATGGATTGAATTGTGTCCCCCAAAAATATGTGTTGTAAATCTTAATTTCTATGCCAGTGGTTATAATCTGATTTGGAGATGGGTTGTCTTTGTCATGTTAATGAGAAAAGATTAGTGTAGGGTGTGTCTTAAATCAATTTCTTTTGAGATACAAAAGAGATTAAACAAGCAAGCAAGGAAGCAGAGACGGAGGAAAAGAGATACCAAGCTATACAAAGATCTCCCAGGAGCAGAAGCTCAAAGAGAGAAGGACCTTCCTCTGGAGCCAACAGAGATAAAAAAGACTTTTTTTATCCCCTAGAGTCAACACCCTGAACTTGGATTTCTGCCCTGGTGGCACAGTGGTTAAGTGCTACAGCTATTAACCAAAAGGCCAGCAGTTCGAATCCACCAGCAGCTCCTTGGAAACCTTATGGGGCTGTTCTACTCTGTCCTATGGGGTCGCTATGATTCAGAATTGACGTGATGACAACGGGTTTGTTATGATTTTTAAACTGTGGGAAGATAAATTTCTGTTTGTTAAAGCCATCCACTTGTGGTATTTCTGTTATAGCAGCACTAGATAGCTAAGACACTACTACAGTAGTTAAATAATTATTGTTCTTTCCAACATGCACACATACAAGTTTAAATTCTTACTTAAGATTAACATCAACATGCAAAATCAGAATTTTTTTCAGTCTTTATCTTGAACTAAGCAAGATTGAGCCCAAAATTGCTATTACTGATTGATTATGCATAGTTCTGTTCTGGAAGACATATGATTTTATAAATCAAAGGGGTGAATTATTGTGTATGTTTTATTGGTTATTGTATACTTTGGTGCTTTTAAAAGTTTTACCCAGTAAAAAAAAAAATTAACATTTTTTATTTTTAAACTTAACTTCTACTCAAAGTAAGTGATGCTGGTTTGCCATTTAAGATGATGGTGTTAGATTCCCTACTCTCCAAAATAAGTGTATTTGACTTATAAAAGAGTGTATTTGTTGAATTAATAGAAAACTACTAAGTAAACAACAGTATTGGTGGTTTGTGCCAAAAAGTGGAAAAACTGCTCATTAATGAATGGTTTAGGAAATATTGCTTTGAGCTAATGTGGCATTTTGTATAATTTTATAATATAAGAACACCAAACTTATTGAATGGAGTTATAGTACTAGAGAAAGCCTAGATTGTCTTGAAGAGACTGTTGGTAGAAATAGGAATGTTAGCTCTAAGATACTCCACTGGTCTCACCACTTTGGGAGCAAGGGAAAATGAAGAAAACAAGATACAAGGAAATGATTAGTCCAAAAGACTAACGGACCACAACTACCATGGCCTCCACCAGACTGAGTTCAGTACAACAAGATGGTGCCCAGCTACCACCACTGACTGCTCTGACCAGGATCACAACAGAGGATCCCAGACAGAGCTGGAGAAAAATGTAGAACAAGATTCTAACTCACTAAAAAAGACCAGACTTACCAGCCTAACAGAGACTGGAGAAACCCTAAGAGTATGGCTCCTGGACACCCTTATAGTTCAGTAACGAAGTTACTCTTGAGGTTCACAGTTCAGCCAAAGATTAGACAGCCCCATAAAACAGAACGAGACTAATGGGCCATAACAGTCCAGGGACAAGGACTAGAAGGCAGGAGGGGACAGGAAAGCTGGTAATAGGGAACCCAAGGTTGAGAAGGGACAGTGTTGACATG
>NW_004444133.1:3305701-3338263 GCF_000243295.1 Trichechus manatus latirostris | reverse complement strand
AGTCCAGGGACAAGGACTAGAAGGCAGGAGGGGACAGGAAAGCTGGTAATAGGGAACCCAAGGTTGAGAAGGGACAGTGTTGACATGTTGTGGGGTTGTTAACCACTGTCATAAAGCAATATGTGTACGAACTGTTTAATGAGAAACTATTTGTTCTGTAAACTTTCATCTAAAGTAAAATAAAAATCATAATAATAATAAAAAAAGGAACAATTATGGATGTTAGAGATGCTCCTGGTAAAGCCTTAGCAAGAAATAATGAACATGTAATTGGACACTAACAGAAAGATAATCTTCATTATAAAGTGTCAGAAGACTAGCTGAATTGTGTTCTAGTGTTGAGTGGAAAATAGTACTTCTAAGCAATAAACTTGGACTTTTACCTGAGGTTTCCAAGCAAAATGTGGAAGGTGTGATCTGGTTCCTTCTTGCTGCTTATAATAAAATGTGAGAAAAAAGAGATAAATTGAGGAAGGAACTGTTAAGTAAAAAAATTAAAAATAAAAATTAAATCCAGAATCTGATGATTTAGAAAATTCTTAGCCTATCCATATTGCAAAAGATGCTAGGACATGCTCTGGAAAGAACACCAAGGGTGTGGCTGGAAAACCTTAGGCTTGAGAGATCCATGTGACTCATGGATCCAATCAATCATCTCAGCAGAATTCAGAAATAAAAATAAGCTTATCCAGGAGGGATCTGTGAAGAAACCTAATAGCTAATGGCATGGATTACCATACAAGGAAGATCCACAAGGGTTCTGAGAATGTTATACCACCAAAAACACTGCTAGCTTGGACTGAAGGGAACAGAGATGGGATGAAATAAAGACTATTGGACTTATGGAATTCTACAGTCAGGAAACAGGCCAATAGAGCACTCAGCTCCAAACATGTGTTACCCTTCAACAAAAGGGAAGAATGACTTTGAGGAAGGCTCAGAGGCTGGCAGGGCTGGTGGGGCCTCCACAGGCCTAGAAGCTGGGGCTAGAGGGTGGAGCATCAAATCACAGAGGATTATTCTCAAGCTTTGAAACATAATGAAATTTGTCCTGTTGGATTTTGGACCTCCTTGGGGCTCAGGATCCTTTTATTCTCCAATATCTCCGTTTTAAAATGGGAATGCCTATCCTACGCCTGTCGCACCATTGTATTTTGGAAGCAGAAAGCTTGTTTTCTAATTTCACAGATCAACAGATGGAGAGGAATTTTTCCTCAGGATGAACTATAACTAGATTCTCACCCATACCTGATTTAGATGATTTAAAAGATATGATTTGAGACTTTTTGAGTTAATATTTAAATGAGATTTGGGGCATAGAGTTGTTATCAGAATGAGTTAAGACTTTGAGGGATGCTGGGATGGGGTAAATGTATTTTGTACATGGGAAGGATATGAATTTTAGGGGGCCTAGAGAGTGGACTGGTGGTACACTGGTGAAGCGCTTGGTCGCTAACCAAAAGGACAGCAGTTCAAATCCACCAGCCATCCTTGGAAACCTTATGGGGCAGTTCTATTCTGTTCTATAGGGTCGACATTAGTCAGAATCGAATTGACAGCTATGAGTCTGGTTTTTTAGAGGACAGAGTGGATCAATAAGCAACATCATGATAAACAGATAAAATGGTGAAATTGTCAAGAATTTCATTTTACTTGGATCCACAATCAATGCCCATGGAAGCAGCAGTCAAGAAATCAAATGATATATTGCATCGGGCAAATATGCTGCAAAAGACCTCTTTAAAGTATTAAAAAGCAAGGATATCACTAAGGTGTGCCTGACCCAATCCATAATATTTTCAATCTCCTCATATGCATGTGAAAGCTGGACAATGAATAAGGAAGACTGAAGAAGAATTGATGCCTTTGAATTACAGTGTTGACGAAGAATACTGAATATACCATGGAGTGCCAGAAGAAGGAACAAATGTGTCTTGGAAGAAGTACAGCTGGCATGCTCCTTGGAAGTGAGGATGGTAAGACTTTCATGTACTTTGGACATGTTATCAGGAGGGATCAATCCCTGTAGAAGGATATCATGCTTGGTAAAGTACAGTGTCGGTGAAAAAGAGGAACACCCTCAATGAGATGGATTGCCACAGTGGCTGTAACAGTGGACTCAAGCACAACTGTGAGGATAGCACAGGACTGGGCAGTGTTTCGTTCTGTGTACATGGGGTTGCTATGAGTCCGAATCTACACGACGGCACCTAACAACAGCAGACTGTTGTAGGTTAAATTGTTTCTCTCTAAAATGAATGTGGAAGTCCTCACTCTCAGTACCTGTGAATGGGATCTTATTTGGAAATAGGGTCTTTGCAGGTGTAATCAAGTTACAATGAGATCATACTGGATTAGCCCATAAAACCCAATGTCGTCGAGTTGATTCTGACTCATAGCAACCCTAATGACTGGTGTCCTTATAAGAAGAGAGAGGCACAGAGAAAAAGAGATACACAGAGGGGAAAAGACCATATGAAGATGGAGGCAGAAATTGTCATACATCATTTCCAATTTCAGCTATGAGCCAGAGAATGCCAAGAGTGCTGGCAACCACCAAAAATTAGGAGAGAAGCATGGAATAGATTCTCCCTCAGAGCCTCAAGAACTGTGAGAGAATAAATTTCTGTAGTTTAAGCCACCTAGTTTGTAATAATTTGTTACACATCCCTATAAAACTAATACAGATGGCAATATGATGCAATAGAATGAAAATTAAATTTCTGGACAGAAGACCTTAGTTTTAGCTCTCTCTACCTCTTTACAACCCATGCGAAGGCTAGTCACCATGCTGAGGGCCTCATTCATCTTATCTGTAAAACGGGGATAATAATCTTTCTCCTGCCAACTTACAGAATTATATGAAAATTAAATAGTATCTAAATTATACCGAGTATTCCAAATTATATTCTGTACAAGGGTCTATATAGATAGGTCTGTGGTGAAGTAAGTTTGGAAAATCCTACATGTATGACTTTTCTCCAGGAGACTCACAGCACATGCTAGCATATAAAAGGCCAAAAGAAGTCTTGAAATTTGGAATCTCTTTAACCTTATTTATTCTAGTTTCTCCGAATTCCTTTCACCATAGAACCTTTCCTTTTAGGAACATCAATTAATACCTCGTGGATACTAGTATTCCTTGGAGTACAATTTGGGAAACACTGCACTATTCCACTGTAAATGCTATGGCTGTTGAGGACATATACTTAAAGATTATTTATACAAGAAAAATGGAGAACACTTGGGAAAGCTGCAGAAATCACCCATATGTCATCATAGAAGTGTTCTTGTGTTTCTGTATCACCCACATGGCTTCTGCTGAATGGAATTGGATGCTCTGTGTAAATGTAGTAACAGATTTTATAAAATGCATACTCCACCGCCAAGTCCAGGAGAACTAGAAGTTCATCTGCCTCCAGAATGATGGCAGGAAGGAAACATACATCTGTTGAGACTCCACCGTGTTCTGGGCCTCGTGACAATTTCATAAATGTTCTCTCATTTAATTAAAATCTTTGTAGGCTTAATGTTTGTATCTTATAAATTATATATAAAAAAATGATATATGAAAAAGACATTTCATTTAATAACAAAACAACTTAAAATTACATTATTTACTAACACTTTTATTGGGAATAGAATCTAGAATAAGTACTTAACAATCTAGTCCAGAATCCCAGATCATGTGTATTTTATATTATAAAGGCCTGTAAGTCTCAGTGGGCCATAAAATGTTGACTATCATAAAAACTTTGAGTGATGAGCTCACTCAGTCATTGTTCTAGTTATGGGACTATAGTAGTGAGTGTAACAGACATAGTTTCTGACCTCCTGGAACTTGTATTCTAGAGGAAGGAGACAATCCAGAAACACAGAAATGAATATAAATATACATAAGGTTATGATGAGAACCATGGCAGTGCAGTGATTAAGTGTTCAGCTGCTAAACGAAACGTTGGTGGTTTGAATCCACCATCTGCTCCTTGGAAACCCTACAGAAAAGTTCTACTCTGTCCTTTAGGGTCACTATGAGTTGGAATCAATTCCACAGCAAAGAGTTTGTTTGTTTGTTTGTTTGTTTTTTGGAAGGTAATGATGGGGGCATTGGTGGTTTAGTGGTAGAATTCTCACCTTCCATGTGGGAGATCCGGGTTCTATTCTTGGCCAACGCACCTTATGCACAACCACCAGCCATCTGTCGGTACAGGCTTAGGTGTTGCTATGATCCTGAACAGGTTTCAGCAGAGCTTCCAGACTAAAATGGACTAGGAAGAAAAACCTGGTGATCTACTTCCAAATATCAGCCAATAAAAACTCTATGGATCACAACGATCTGATCCACAGCCCATCATAGGGATGGCTCAGGACTGGACAGTGTTTTGTTCTGTTGTACATGGGGTTAGCATGAGTCGAGGCCAATTCTACAGCAGTTAACATCAACAATAAGGTGATGAATCATACAGAACAATAAAACAGGGAAGCAGAACAAGAGGGACCTAATGGAAGTCTACAATGTCAGGATATCAGAGGGAAGAGAAGAGACAACTAAACCAAACTAAAACAAAAAAAAACCTGTTGCTGTGGAGTCGATTCCAACTCATAGCATCCCTATAGGACAGAGTAGAACTGCCCTATGGAGTTTTTAAGGCTGTAATCTTTACAAAAGCAGGCCGTCACATCTTTTTCCCCCAGACAGGGTTCTAACTGCCAACCATTCTGTTAGGAATCCAAGGCTTAATCAGTGCACCACCAGGGCTACTCTAAGAGAGGACCAATCAGAGAAAAAAGCAAGTGCAAATGACCTACAGTGGGAAAATTCATAACATATTTATGGAATAGCACAGAGGACCAGTGGGGTTGGCAGGGCGAGAGAAATAAGAGACGAGGTCAGACAGTAGAGAGTGAGAATAAGGGCACAAATCGTGCAGGGACTTCATAAGACATTGTAAGACTAACTTTTACCTGTAATGAATTGTGAAGCAATTACAAGTTTTGAGCAGAGAAGTGCTATGATTTGACGTAGTTACAAATATCTATTATGTGGAGATTACGACTATATGAAGGAGGAGAAAATTATGGAAATAGGAAGACTAGTCTAGGGACTGTTAATCCAAATGAATCCAACTGAGAGGTTATAGTGACTCAGCCTAGACTATAGTGGTAAGGTGGTGAGAAGTGTGAGTATATTTTGGACATAGAGTTGACAACATTGGCTGATGAGTAGCATGTGTGATATGAGAGAAGGAGAGGAGTCAAGGATGAACATGAGGTTTGAGCATCTAGAAAGACAAAGATCCATTAAATGAGTGGGACAAGTGAGGATTTTTTTTGCATGTGCTGGGAGGGAGGGAAAATCAAGAATGTGGTTTGGGACAAGTTAAGTTTAAGATGTCTTTTTACATTCAAAAGGAGATGTTAAGTAGGCAGTTGGATAGACTAATGTGGTGTTCAGAGTAAAGTCTGGTCTTGGTGCCATCTACTTGTAAATGATATTTAAATCCGTGTGACTAGATGAGATCACCCAGGAATTGAGTTTAGACAGAGAAGAGCGGAGGGCAGAAGACTGAGTCTTGAGGTATACCAATGTTTAGAAGACCATTTTTATATATGAGGTTTAAAGAAGTGTAGTAACTTGGTTCAGGTAGAATGGCTAGAAAGTGACCAAGCAGCGTACTTTATCAGGGCCAATGAAGTTCTTCATCACGTAGTATATTGATATTCCTGTCATGAGAAAGGCATTTCAACAGGGGATCTGGAAACATTACACTTGACAGTGGGGCACATTTCGGAGGACCCTAATGAACCCTGGTGAACTGGCAAGAACCAATATTTCAATCATATTGCTTCCACTAGGTATATAAAACCAGATACTGTTTAGTTTCTTGAGGTTCAGAAAAGAAAAGCCTAGAGTTTCAAGATCATAAACATTATGTGTTTAAATAGAATATATCATAATAAAATTATTATATCACAATTATTAAGTGAACACATCAATGATCATAAAAGTGGCACAGGACCAGGCAACATTTTGTTCTGTGACACATAATGTCACCATGAGTAAAGAACCAACCTGACGGCAACCAGCGACAATAATAGCAACTGTATCAGGCACTTTACTAATCATTTCTGTGCTGGGTACCTTCTAATCAGCTCTCTATATCCACTCCTCACCCCACCTCCAGTCTGTGCCCAGAGATACTGACCAGTAGTGACCACCTTGGGGACTCTCTTTCCTTCTGTTTTACATAGTTCTCTCTCCTTCCAGATTTCAGCCATCACTTTCTCCGCACGTTCTTTTCAGGCCTAAGGGAGGTGTGGCTCTCTCTATTAATAGCCCCAGGATACTTTTCCAGCCATTGCCTTGCTCCCCCAAAAGCCTACTCACATTTTGTGAGTCGTCCCTTTCTTAAATTCTCCACAAATTACCTAAATTGAATCTTTTTTCTTCAAAAAATCTAAATAATACAACTATAGAATGTTGTCTCAATAAGTCTCCCTTTCCCATCCCAGCATCACCACGACAAAGGTATAATCCCCATTTTACGATAAGAAAACGTAGACAATTTGTCTAAGTTCATAGAGTATGAGTCAGAGTCAGGATTTAAACCCAGGTTTGTCTAACTCCAAAGCCTATACTCTTAACCATCTGACTATATTGCAATATAATGTCAATTATAATTATAAAGTCATAAAAAAATCAATTCACAATAAAATAAAAATAATAAAAAATAATTACTTTTTATATGCCAAGCACTTTATAAGCATTAGTTCATTTGATGCTTACTCTAACCCTAATATTATCTTCAATTTAAAGAGAAATAAAGTGAAACTTAGAGTTTAAGTAATTTCTCAAAGTCACAACCAATAAATATCAGAGCTGGGATTTGAATGCTCCAAAGTTTGTTAATAACCTTTATGTTATAGTACAGCTGTAGGCACAAAAATGCTTTATTTGGTCTCATTGCCAAGGAAGGAAAAATTATAGTCATAATTCTAAGTTAGGTTTAAGCAGAAGATTATACTTATTTATAAGCAGCCCTGTTGGTGCAAACATTAAGCACTTAGCTTCTAATCAAAAGTTGGCCGTTCAAACCCACCCAATTGCTCCTCAGGAGAAAGACTTGGTGATCTGCTTTCGAAGAGATTACCGCCAAGAAAACCCTATGGCGTAGTTCTACTCTGACACAAAGCGTCACTATGAGTTGAAATAGACTTGATGGCACCTAACAATAACGACATACTCACAAGAATGCAATAGAACTGACAACAGTTTCTGGAGGGTCTGTGTTGATTCTGTGCTCATTTGCTTCTGTTATCAGTATCATCAACGTGGATTTGACAGAAACAGGCCAAGGTGTAGCCATCAGGCTCTTCAATGCATTTGCCTCTCACTGTGGCTTGCGATCACTCATTAACAAACTAGAATTTTTTTGAGGATGTGCTCTGTTCTCAGTACTGAGCCAGGAAGCCCTGTAGAATATTAAAAATGTAACACATGTTCTCATTCTCTGTCTTTAAAAAATCTATTATATCTTTGGGGGGTAAAGACAGAATCATAAAACAGTCATTGTCTATGCAAGATAATACACAGCTAGGTGTCAACTTGTGTGTATGAACTACAAATGTCAAAGAACAGGAAAGGGCCAGAGAGGTCAGGTAGTGTTCATGGATGAGGTAGGCTGACAACCAGGTTGGTATAACTTTCATTCCTCCCTTTCTGACTTCAGGATATTAATTGCTAGATATTAATCATTAGATATAAATCCTTCAGTTCAATATTTATTTGAAATAAAATTTAAGTGGCTACTTTCTAAGGTAAAATAATTGTTTTAGACACTTTTTTTTTCCAGTTAATATAGTGTTCCTGCCATTCCAAGTGTCCAGAGGAGGTTAATAAGAGCAGATCCCTCCTGAGAGCTTTGTCTCCAGCTGCCATTACACAGTTGTCATTTCTTCAGTAGAACTCGCAGAAGCTCAGCTCTCTCTATTCTGCTCAATAATCAGGGATCCCCAGGCTATAGGACAAGCACCCTAGATCCGCCCACAAGCCTACTCCACGGCCCCCATTCAGATGTGGGTTTAGTTCCTACCAAGGTTAAAGTTCAGGCAATGCAAAATAACCAGTCTGAAATTTATGTGGGTCCAGGACTTTCAGATCTTCGCCATACCCAGGGTGTGGCCTGTTAGCAGCATGCTAGGATTTTTTTTTTCATTTGTGTGAAGTCCCAAGAGTCCCATATAGCAAACACAAGCTCAGAGGGGGTCACCAACAGGGACATGATGGTGAGGGAGAGAAGAAACTCTTTTATTTTTCCAGCGTTCCTTAGAAATCTTTTTCTCTCTGCTTTAGAGAAAGAAACAAACCAAAGTCCAAGGTGCATTGAGATCTCATGAAGGGGCTCTCACTTAGAAGCCGATTGTGCCAGAAGGAAGCAGGGACTCAGGGCTGTGGCCATTAGCAATCACCAGTGTTCAAGTACAGGAGGCAGCAGCCGTGTGGGATGACTTCTGAAGGACAGCGGGACATATACCCTCTCCTAAACTCAACCCCCCCATGCTTTGCTACCATTTTAAAAGACGTTTTCCATTTTAAAGCAGGGATTTTCAAAGTGTGTTTCTCAAAGCTGTAGGATTCTGTATCAGCGCTTCAGGGGCGACAGGGATGGAAAAGGAGGCCAAATGGGTGGTCTCCAGGGCCCTGAGCTATTTTACCCCCATCTATTCATTTTTTATTTGTTTGAAATACAGACTAACAAATAGATTGAAGTATTTAGTTTGTAAAAGGGGTTTTGCTAAAACATATAAACAAGAAGTAGAAGAAGTAGAACGACACCAACAAACCATCCACAAATTTAGAAAACTACTGGGTCAAGGCATCCTTTCCGACTGGCAGTGTATTAAAATGCTGCAGTACAACATGGGGCATCAGGAGTCATCACCAGTTCCCTTAGCAAAAAGCAGGACTATAAGAAATGGAATCCTCAAATATGGTGGGGGAGGCTGGGACATGTTAGAAGTCAGAAATGGAGAGGAAGGTGAAGGAAAGACAATGTCTCTGCAGACAGCAAATTTTAGGTACCGGTAGAGCGGGCAGTAAAAGAACAAGGGAATTTGCTCAGAAGATACTAAAAAAAAAGAAAAGAAAAGAAAAAGGCAGAGAATGTTGAAAGGAGATGAAACACTGTTTTAAATCGAAGAGCCAACTGAAATGCTGTATAAAAAAAAGTTTAGATAGCAAATCAGTGGACAGGATGACCAAAAAGACGCAAATTTAAAAGGAAGCTACTCAGAACTAGTTACGTAGTGCTGGGTCTGTCACCCACTTCAAGGGTAGAAAAGATTTCCCAAACTGAAAATTAAATGGAAGATTTGTGAGAAAACTTTAGATGAAGAAAGCTATACTGTGAGACGTATAGGGAGACAGGGGAGGCCTGAAGGTGGAGTCTGCCCCCTCATTTTGGGTCTAGTGAGAGAGGTCTCAAAGCAGACCATGTAGGGAACCTATTTTTGTTGCCTGGAGTTTGGGAATTTCCTTTGACACATAGCAAAGCAAGAACCTGCTGGGGTTCTATGAGAGCAGAGAGGGAGCTGCAGCTGGGAAATAAGCGCATTCACTTCCAAGCAAAGATAAGTGAGTCCTGGGGCCAGATGGCAAGTCCTTGGCAGGAATGCCAGCCTGGGCTTATTTGATACGGGATCCTAAAGAAATGCCTAAAAGCACTTTCTCCAAGGACAAAGGGATTGACAGAAAGTATCTGTGTGAAATGAAGTACCAGAGTACCAGGAGCTGAGGGGTGATCAGAACAATAGGCCAAAGGGGAGGCCAAGATAGCTTCAGGGGAGCTGTCGTCTGATATTGTCTGAGGGACCTAGCTCTGGAAGGGTATCTATTAGGTTCTGAGGGTAGGAGTTCAGCTTACAGACATGACAATCAGGTGGGTTTTTCCTTTCTCCTTTATCTGTCTTCTCTCTCTCTTCTTTGGCCCCAAAGTGAGAAAGAGCAGCTACTGAGTGGTGGGAAAGGTTGGCAAGGAATCAAGAAGTCCATCATTCCTCCCTCACTAAAGACAGACTTGTCCAGAGTAACCCCGGCAAACGGAGGGCAAGTCTTATTTTTGAATACAAATTAAAGTGTTAATTGATGACTATGACTGAACATCCTAATTTCTGAAATAAAACTGTATTTTGTTACTTAAATGATTGGGGGTCTTCTTTTATAACCTAAGAATGATCAGAAATGTCATGGAGCCTGACGGAGCTTTCTTCCAAAGGTAGAAAAACAGAAAAAAAAATCTTCCCCAGTGAATCAATCTTAAAGTGGCAGTGGGGAAAAACGTCTTTTAGTTATAGGCCCATGAACTCAGTTTGTTTCTTGTGCAAGTTAAAAGTGTTCATAGGTTCATTGATCGCCACACCCACCACAATGTCCAGGGCAGGTCTTGATCCTGAACTGAAAAGTAAAATCTCACACTGTGGTCAGGGAGACAGTGATTAGTGGAACCATGGGAAGATTAGGAGGTTGGTTGTATGGTTGCTTGTTTGGTGTCTTTTAGTTTTTCATTGCAGTGGATTTTTACAAGTAGTATTCAACCTAGAAGGGCTTTTATTCTCACCTCATCACCAGCATTCCACATAACTCTTCCCATATCTGTAGAAAGAAGCCTATCTTGAGTATGCATACCCAATTATTGATTGATTGAGCTCCCACTGGAAGATAGCAGAACTGTGCTACTTTGAATTAGTGTTACCAGGCCTACATAGTAATGGATAGGAGCAAGAAAGTCTGTGCTAGAATATAATAAAGGTTGTACTTGGAAGTCTGATCTTTGAACAACTGAAGAATGTAACAGTCCTAGTGAAATCATCACAGTAGTACATCACAAAGGGATAATGCAAAACTGGGTGATGGAAAAGCCATGCAAGAACAGGCCAGAGCTATCTTGAAATCTGAACCATGGGACTCTTAAGTCTAAGTATCACTTTTAGTATGATTATATTTAGGTCCCTGGGTGGTTCAAACGATTAAGAGGTTGACTACTAGCTGAAAGGTTGGTCGTTCAACTCAGAAGACAGGCCTAATGATCTGCTTCTGAAATGTCACTCTCCTGGAAACTCTATGGAGCAGTTCTACTCTGCACAAATGGGGTCACCAAGAGTGGGAATTGACTTGACAGCAACTAACAACAACAACAAACAGTAAAAGATCATTCCATCATGTGAGTTCATTCATTCTCAACTCATCCTTTGTGTTCTCTGCATAAAGTTAAAGGTGAATTACCTGAAGTACTCCTTCAGTTGTTGTTATAGGGAAATCTCTGAATTAAGAGTACATAGCGTACAATTAGAGCCAGTATTCTCATGCTCCAAGTGGGTGAATCAGGTAAGCAGCTCCTCTTAGGAAGTGATATATGAACAGGATTTATTCTTCCCTGAAAGTGCTTGCAGTTTCACTTACAAATCTGATACCTATTTTCAAATAAGCCCCAAGAGAAAGGAAAACGTACCCAGTTTATACGGAAATGGGACATAATGGTTTATTAAACTTAACCCTACAAGTGCTTTTGTTTTCATTTGTTTATTATTATTATTATTATTATTTTTTTTTTTTGGTGGAAGGGAAAGTAGTGTCAGTTTCAAAATATAAACTATCTCTAGTCTGTTTTTGTTTCATTTTGTTTCTCTCAGAAGGCCATTCACAACTTCTAGATAGTGGAAAATAGAGTCACAGAACAAGAAAGAAAAAATTGAATTTCTTAGGAGATAAAAAGGTATGCACTCATAGGACCCAAAGTATAGGCATAATGTAATAGGCCGTGATATTAACAACACATCATCCATTAGACTCAACAGGAAGTAGGGTTGGAATGGTGGCTCAAGACTTACAGGAAAAATATATGAGTGCCTTGTTTCCTCAGGGTTTTAGGAAGAGCTTCTAAGGAACTGTTTTATTCATAAAATATTTCAAAAGTTTTATCAGAAAGGTAAATAGTTGTCATCTGAACAAGCCATCCAGCTCTATTCCTTAACATGCAGATGGGGGAACAACGTTGTCACAATGACTGGAGAGAGGATTGTGAATTTCTGGGCCCAAAAAAACATTGATTGATTAGTGTCATCTTAAATTCTCATCTTCTCATAGACAACACCAAGGTGCATTCACTCATTCAGAGACCTAATAATTGCAGGGAGTTAAAATCACATAATGTTTTAGAGGACAAGCTCTGACTCCATCCTATTACTAGCTGCGTGACGGTAACAAAATCATTTGGTGTCTCTAAAGCTCCATTTCCTCACCTTTGAAACACGGATGATAATAGTACTGACCTCATAGAATTCTTGCAAGAATTCAGTGAGCTAATTTAGGTGTGGAGCTCGGGTGGCATAGTGGTTAAGAGCTCAGCAACGGGTATGCCAACAAGTATTATACCTATATTCAAAAAAACCTGTTGCTGTCAAGTTGATTCCAACTCATAGCGACTCTATGGGACAAAGTAGAACTGCCCCATAGGGTTTCAAGGAGCGGCTGGTGGATTCAAACTGTTGACCTTTTGGTTAGCAGCCTAGCTCTGTAATAGCCATGGAAAAGCACAGCTCAGATATCGTGTTTGGGAACATAATTGATTAACAACCCAGTTACTGCCCTTTTGGATCTACCAACACATTCTCAAGGGGCTGCTCCCAGCCAATGACCAAGTGAAGTTGAGGTACCAATGTAGGCCATTCCTGTGAGATATGGGACTCCTCCAAAAGATGACTTTTCATGAAGACTCCCTGTTGGCCTGGCTGAACATTTCTTGGAATTGCACTGCAGTCCAAGACTCTTCCTACTCAGTTCTCCTTCCTTCTCTCTCTCTTTCCACAGGCATCAGACCTGCACTGTGATATGAAGGCCCTTTCCACCTTCTGCTACTCCCTTCCCTTTTATCATTCACACTCTTCCCTCTCCCCCCAATAAATCTCCTTCATGTTATCCAGTCTTGGTGGAACCAAACTAATGCAAACTAAAACAGCATCTGGTATATAGTAAGTGCTTGATAAATATTATTTTTATTATTAACACATAAAAGTGATTAGTAGCATAAACATGGGATACTTGTGGGACTTCAGAAGAAGAAAAAATCTTTTTTAACCAAGATATTCAGGAAGATTTCATATATGATACAGATTTTGAGCTAGCTGGAATGATCGCTAAAGTTGAAGGTTTGTTACAAATTGGAGACAGGCAATTTGAGCTAGGAGAAAATAAAAGCAGAAACAAAGAGGTAGGAAACAGAGAAACTTCTAGCTTGGCTGCAATATAGAGTATATATGTAATGATAGATGGACAGAGAGAAAAACAGGTTGGGCTAGACTGTGAAGGGGTAATTATATTAGTCACCTTTGCTCTTCTAACAAGCAAACCCAAAATCTCAGTGACTTACAACAACATATATTAATTTCTCACTTGCATTACAGGTTAGTGGCTATGAATCAGCTGCTGTGGCTCTATTTCATGTGTTTTCTTATCCTGGTACACAGGCTGAAGGAGCAGCCTCTAATTGGGAAACATGGATTTCCAAAAAAAAAAAAAGGACTGGCATAAACATGCAATGGCTCTAAAAGTTTCTGCTAAAGACAAAGCATATGTCATGTGCCCTCATATTCCACTAGCCAAAGCAAATCATACAGTCAAGCCTGACATCAATGGGTCAAAGAAGTATACTCCTCCAACACAGGAAGAATTAAAAGTTGCATTGCAATGAATGGAAGGAGGATTAAATACTTGGTAACAATAAATTAATCTACAACAGGTAAGAAATTATTCAGTTGACCAAGGTAAGGCTTTAAGATTTCTTAGTAAGCCAGTGACACAGTCAGGGTTGTCTTTGGGTATGGAGATGAATCTGGAATGAAGGAGTGGAGGGCAGAGTAACACTGTATTGGTCCAGGCAGAGATGATGAAGGGCCTGGCTGAAGCAGTTACAGTGATAACAGTGTCCTATACTCCAGGACCCAATTCTCTGAAGTCTTTGTTCTGAAACCTACACAAGCCGATGAAGAAGAAACTCACTTGTTAGGACTAGGAATAACTGAATCATTTTATAAGTATATGAATATTAGAGAACCACTAGTTGCTGTTGAGTCAGCTCCAGCTCATGGTGACCCCATGTGTGTCAGAGTAGAACTGTGCTCCATATGGTTTCTAATGGTTGATTTTTTGGAAGGAGATTGCCAGGGCTTTCTTCCAAGCTACCTCTGGGTGGACTCAAACCTCCAATCTTTCAGTTAGCAACCAAGCCTGTTAACTGTTTGCACCACCCAGAGACTCCCAATAGTGGGGAAATCTGGGCCAGTTCTCAGGTTTGGCCTCAGAAAACTGAAAGAGAAGTTAGATTTATCTTTGGCATTCACTTTCCTCCTTGAACCTGTCTACACAGGACCCCACAATCTGCATTCCCTTTGATCAAACCCCACCCACAGTGCCCTCATTTTATTCCCAAGAACTCCAAGTCTTCCCATCTGCAGCCACACAGGCTCTCCCAGGTAAATCCACTGCCTCCAGCCAGACCTTTCTGCTTCAACCCACCTTCCTCAAATTACCCCACTCCTGGTAAATAAAGTGATTCCTATTCTCAGGGCCTGGCTAGGAAATTGGCTAATTGTTCTCTCTAAAAATGCAATTTGCAGTAAATGTTACTTTACTTTCCTGTTCTGACATATTTATCTTTTAAATGATTTTCTTAGATATATAATGCCATAACCTCCACAATAGCAGTCTCTTATATAAGCCATTTGAAGCAGATATTTTTAAGCAAGGAAACATATTAGGGGCAGATCTTAAGCCAGATCACACAGGTACGTGCTCCAGTGTGTTAGTGTTCCAGCTCGGCCACCACAACAGGCTACATGGAATGTGCCCTGGTCAGTTTCCTGGTCTGCACAGACAGTACATTGACTATGTTATACCAAATATCGCATTCTGTAGTTACATAAATGCATTTTAATGGGCATAGCAGACCCAGAGCCAGAGACCAATGCTTGAACATCCAGGGACCTACAATGATCATGTCTGCACCCTACAAATTTCTATAGAGGTGTCAGTTCCACTTGCTGTAGTCTTCTCACACCCATGGACAAAACTCTGCTTCTAAGTCATTGTTGACAATGGAAGTATACAGGAAAGTCATCCCAGAGGAAAGGGTGACTCCAAGCTAGCACTGGTTGGGCAGCAAGTGTGCCTGGTCTCACTTTAAGTTGCATGAACTCTCTTCACCAGGCCATCAGTACCCTGGGGAAGCAATTTTATTTTATTTCTTAATCTCAATGATTCTAACAACATATGCCCCTTGAGTGAATAAATAACCTGACACCTTCTTACCAGCAGCACCAGGTCACATAATAATATTTATTGCACACTCTGTCACAGGCAGAGAATCAAAGGCCTCCCCTAGCCTCATCTTCCAGATTTTAGGCTTTAAACCAGCAGAACTTCCAGTTGGACCCGAAAACCTATTGCCTGGGGTCAGTTGCTCCTGTGCCACTTCTGAAGTAGTGCAGTAACTATCAACTGAGGCTAAAGACACAGTCATCTGTAGATCTGGGTGCTATGTAGCTTGGAAGCTCCATCACCACAGGGGCCCCACAGTGCCTGGGACTTTCTGAGGCTTTAAGCACCAAGTTCCCTTCCACAGGAAAGAGAGACATCCATTTGCTCCTACTACAGGTAAAAATTAAAAGATGTCTGTTCAGGAATAAAGTTCTTAACATTTGTACAGTTTGAGTGTGGTAAGAGGACAGAACAGGGCAAGACAGAGAAACCTGAGCTGAAGAGAGGCTGGGGGACTTGGGCTAAATTGGCAGATGACAGGTTTTGTTACGGATTTTTAAAAATAATGTTGCTTTAAGAACAGAAAGAAAGCCAAGCCAAGAAACATCAACAGTAAGTTTTCCTCCTTTTTTTCCTTCCCCCTAAGATATGCTGAAGCCAGGTTTAATTTTATGTCAGGAAAGAATTCCCTCCTGAGACTTTCCTGGCTACGGTTCAGTTGAGGATAATGTTTTCCAGTCATGTCTCCAGCTTCCCTGAAAAGTTTAAAGGAAAACATCGAACACTGGTGAAGCCTTCACTTTGAGGCAGCAGGGGGAGCTGTTATGATAAAGAAACTGAGTCATTTCTTCCCGCAAGAAGGTGACTTCTGAAAGGCAGGCAACATGCTCTACATTCCATTTTCAGAAAGAGGGAGTACCTAAACAATGAAATATTTTACAGAACCTAGCAACTTTTATACCTATTATTTGAATGAAAAGCCTTCATGTTACATTTTAAATCAAAAGAAAAAAGGCTTAGGCGTTTGCACAAGTTCCAAATCTTGCAAAGCATAACAGTACTTCATGATTACTTCCATCCCATGTAATGAAACATATCTCATACCATATATTGCAACCTCAAAGCCCCTGATGGAAATGGATGTTTAAAATGGAACTCCCAGAGCATTAAAAAAAAAAAAAAAAGCCATTATAACAACCTTACGAAAATTTATCTACCCTTACCACATAAGGTATATCAACACTGCCAGAATTACTTATCTGTTCAGTTCACTGTGGTTTTCTAATTGCTTAGGCCAGTTTAAAAATTGAGAAGGAGGGAGTTAGGGAGGCCAAACTCACTGCTTATCAGTAGAACCAGTCTGCTCCCTTTGTGTTCGGTTGTTTTGAAGTCCTACGTTACAACCACACAATGTGACTCCACATCAAGCTGAGGACTAAATGGTTATTAATATTTCGGCAATTCTTATGCTTATCTACCTCTGATTACTCAGTTTCTTCTGGCATCAAGAGAAACTTATGGGCAGAACCCTCTAGAGCTAATATTTGACAATTGCTGGCATCTTTGTATATATTGCTATGACTGTTGTTTATATGTTATTGTCAAAAATGTTCAAAAAGTAGTTAACGTATACCTCCAGGGAGTGTTTGTTGGCCGAAGAGAAAGCTGAAGTTCAAAGGAAGAGAAGACAGAGGTAATGAGGAATCGGCTGGGATGCTGAATAGCAAAGGAAGAAGATGAATAGCAAAAATCTCTCTGATCAGCTATATGGGTTTCACAATCACCTTAAAGGCTAATATTATAAGTAATTTGGAAAAGGATAGTGATAATGGTTGCACAACATGATGAATGTAATTACTGTCACTGAATTTACACATGTGAAGACTGTTGAATTGACAAATGTTTCGTAATATATATTTTCACCACAATAAAACAATTTTTAAAGAGTAAAAAAAAAGTTTTGTGTTATAAGAAGTTTATTATATCTGAATGCTTCATATTTTCAGAAAGATCATGAGAAAAGGATCTGACAAAGCAAGAAATTGGCCAAGAAATAGACTGAAAACTAAGAAAGGTTGGTGAGAACAAAGACAACAAGCAGGCTTAGCCAGGCATTTGGGTAGAGACTACAGGTCTTTCCAACAATTAGGACAGTCAAAGTGAAAGAATTGGGAGAGCTGAGAGACAGACAGAAGTAATTCAAGAATGGTCTAGTCTTCCCTCAGAAGAATTTTTGGAGAAATGAATGGTAATAGCCTATAGCATCATGTACTTCTGCCCTTGAGAGCAGAACAAACATATCAGGTATTCCCAAACAGTGCTGGTTTGTAGTTAGTTATATACCTCTTGATCTACTAATCATTTGGCTTCTCAATAGTTTTTCAGAAAGGTCTAGAGCATCCTGCAACTGGTTAGGTACTCATCCTAAACTGTGCTTTGAGTAGGGGATGCCATATATCTTCTCTTCCTCTTTACACTAAAGGTAAACTTTGGGTCAGAACAAAATTGTCTACTGTTGCGTGTCCTCCAGAGGGACTTCTGACTATACTTTGATCATCAGAAGGTTCACTAGGGATATAGTGAATGGTGTTATTTGTTGGATTCAATGATAAATCAATAATGGAAGGGTTACTCTGATAGTGGTTTGGAGTTGAAATTTGTGCTCTCTTTGCATGGATTCTATGAATTTAAATGGCTTTTTATATGGACCTAGCTTGTTAAGCAGTATTAACACAGTAAGAAATAAGAAGCCTTTGTTTTTCTTAATCACTCTTCCTGCTTGTACTATACCAAGTCTTACTTCTCATCTAAGTAGTAGCTCTCTTAATGGCATGTGAGACAACTCCACAATTTTCTAGTTGTTTTTGATATTAAGCCCCAACAACATTTAAAACATCAAACATGAGCTTATTCTCACCTTCTTTCCTCCCCACTGTACCCAGTACGGCAAGAACTGGGGCTCTGCCTAATTGGAGGTCTACCTCAGGGACATACATGCCCCACAGATTTACTACTCTTTTAGGGTTAACTCTTCCAGGGTGTTGAACCAAGAGGTGGGACAGGGAAAGAGAAGAATATCTTATACTAACAGGCCATTGCTATAACCTATCTCTCGTGGTAGCTACCGCTTCTCTGGACAACATGGTCTGGCTCCGTGAGGCAGGCCTCCAAATTCTAGCTGTCTCTAGTGAGTAGAGTTTTGAGTTCTTTGGAAACCCCAATGATTTGGGAAAGTCAATCTCCACTTATTCAAGCTCCTCAGTTCCCATTACTAGACATGTACTCTACAGCTTCTCGCAACTGGTATGGCCTGATGGAGCTGTCTTGGAATGAGGATTGAACAAACTCAGATACATTCCAAGTAGCATCCACTTAAACAACAGGAATCTCCTATCTTGTCCATTAAACTGAGTGAGGTCAGACTGACCCCTGAAGCCTTTCTCTCTGCAAGACTAATGGTCTACGGCTAAACCAACAAGTCATTTTCCTAAGCAAATTCCCAACTAGGTAACTAAATTATACCACAATCTTTATGAACGAATCTCTTAGAAATCAGTATATTTTAGAGAAAATCTAGGAACCTCATTTTTCCCCCCAAAAGAAGGGGAGGAAATCTCCTTTCATCTCACACATACACTGAACTCTAATGACTCTGCATCTGCTCTGCTCTCTCCTTCCCAGCCTTATTATGTAAAAGACGATGGCTGGTGGTAGCTGGCCACATGCATCACCTATTAGGAACCCTTGCCTCTCTGGCTCCAATGGATGTCAGTTCAAGTATTGAGTACTTCTCTGCCCTCAGCCTTGGGTTCTAGTTGCCAATCCTACAAGTCCCATTAAATAGCTGTTTACATGTAGAAAGAAATTGAAGGTCTCTGGAAGAAAGAAAATACAGAGTAAATGTATAAACAGTTAGGATACCCAAATCCACTGCTGTCCAGTTGATTTCACGCATAGTGACCGGATAGGACACAGAAGAACTGCCCCATAGGGTTTCCAAGACAGTAAACCTTTACAGATGCAGACTGCCACATCTTTCTCCCACAGAGTGGCTGGTGGATTCAAATCGCTGGCCTTTTGGTTAGCAGCCAAGCGCTTTAACCACTATGCCACAAGGGCTCCTCAAACATTTAGGACAGGTATGTGAAATAAGGCGGGCCATTCTTAAGCTTTCTCATCATCACCTGTTTTTTTTTTTTCATTTAAGTTAACAGATTAGAACTGAATGTCTGTCACAAGTCAGACACGATGATAGGCTTTGGTATGCCAAGAAAGAGAAGATATATCCTCTCTTCTGGAAAGGCTTATTTTCTATTTGCAAAGTATTTTTAATTCAGATCCTTGAATGCTATTACAAAGGTAGTGGTTTAAGGGTAAAGAGCCTCTGGGTGGCACAAATGGTTAAGTTCTCAGCTATTAACCAAAAGATTAGCGGCTCAAATCCACTCAGCAGTGCCTTGAAAGAAAGACCTGGTTATCTACTTCTGAAAGATAACAGCCATTGGAAGTCCTATGGAGTGCAGTTCTACTCTGAAACACATGGGGTCACCATGATTCAGAATTGACTCTATCCCAACTAGTTTAGCTTTTCGAGGGAGGAGGGGAAGGGGGTTAAGGTTGGTAAAACCAGAGAGAGTGTGTGTCTGGAGAGTCAAGGTAGACTTCAAAGAAGGGATGATATTGGAGCTGGCTCTTGAAAAATGAATTGGCAATCATTAAGCAGGAAAAAGAGAACAGGAAAGCACATTCCAAGTAGAAATAATATGCTATGTGCAAGGGCAAAAAAATAGAAATCATTATGAAGAGTTTGGAGCATATGCCTCTGGGGGTGGGGTGGTGAGAGTATGATGAGAGATGGGCTTAGCAAAGTCAGTTGAGTCTAAACTGTAATGGTTTTACAGTAAGTGTTAAGGAGTTTGGACTTTTTCTGTATAGGAAATGGGAAATTATCAAAGGTTTGAAAGTGAAAGAATTATATAAGGAATATCATTTTAATAATAACTTTGATATCAGTATGGAAGAAAGAGACTAGGGAGTTAGGAGATAGTTGTGAGCCTCTGAAACAGAGTCAATGAATGCATGAGCTAAGTTTGTAACAATGGGGAAGGAAGTCAAGGAAGAGATATGAGAAATCTTTAATAGTAGAATTAAATTGAGAATGACTCGGTGATTTTAAGGGTGGATGTCCGGCACCCTTGCTGCAATAGAAAATACAGGAAAAGCTGGCTAAGAAAAGGATAATGAGTTCAGCTTGGGACATGGAAAGTTTGAGGTGACTATGAAACATCAGAATTTACGGGACTACAATGGGTTTTGTTTTGTTTTTTTGTCTTTGTTTTCTCTTTTGGTTTGGTGGAACATCTAGAAGGAGCTGGCCAATAGGCATTGGGCCTGGTGTTCAGAAGAAAAGTCGAGGCTAAATGTGGGAATTTCAACCAGTGAATAGATGAGGCTTGAGGCTATGTCAGTGGATGTGAGACTGTCCAATTAAAATATGTAAAAAGAGAGCAGGGAAATAAGGATAGAATATTAAAAGACCAAAAGAGGTAGAGGAGGAGCTAGTACAGAAGGCTGAGAAGAAGGTACCAATGAGAAGAAATCAAGATGGACCAGTGTTTCAAAAGTCAAGACAAGAAAGAACGATGGAAGTAATTCCAGTGTTAAATGTTAAAGTTCAGTTGAATAAAAACTGAAAAAAAAGTTCATAAAATTAAAAAAAATAAGAAGTACTTATGTGGTGTTGGCTTTAAATAGCCTATATTTCTCTTATGTTTAGATACTTGAAAGGGATGTTTTTAATAGACTTTCTAGAGAACTGTTAGCTGTCTCTTGCACCACACATCTCTGCAAATGCTGAGTTTTCTGCAGAACATGAAATGTGCTTATATCCTTACATTTTTCCTTAGCCTAAACAATTTTTAAGCCAACAAGCAAAAAGGAAGAGACATTCACTTAAAAAAAACCCAAAAACTTATATGCTGTACATGAAAAGGTCCATTACTAAAAGGGTTGGAAGTGATAACAGCAATTTTTTCCCTGTAGGAAAGGAAATAACTTAGATTCAGGAAAAGTAGCTTGCTGACAAGGCAGTCAGTCACATGGCTCCCCAAAGGAAGTTAAGAGATTGGCTTTTTAAGGTCACAGTTCAACGGAAAGTGAAGTTGATGTTCACTTGAATAAGCTTTCTTCAGTTATACTGAGTGGACTGTCAAAATAACCAGCAGAAACTGAGTAGAAAGGGATGGTAATGCCTTCCTCAGTGCTGCAAGCTTCTAACTGTCAAATCAGATTATTTGCTGAAAGAGTAAACATTTACAATATGATGAGAAAGTTCGTATAGGATGTCTCCTTGTTTAACATCCTATTCCCATTCTATGAACTTAAATGCATATTTTCTTAAACAGAACATTCAAAATAAAATGTTTTCAAAAGTATGACTTTCTACTTTTGTGACGAATTAGATCGATGGCTCTCCATATAAGCAGTATTCTTTCCAATATCCATAGAAGACACATACTTGAAGTGTTCCTTTTATTTGTTACTCCTTTTCAAGAAAATGTCTCAGAATATGTGTGGATTCAAATGTAATGAAGGAGATAAAATTAATTGAGACCCTACTGTGCTTCAGTCACCTGCTGATAATTGTAGTAGCACTAACATAGTTTATGAGGTATGCCCAATTCCCAAAGAGCTAAAGTACCTTCTCAAAGTATGAAAAGGCCTCTAACTTCCACTTGATGTTTATCCCATCATAACATGATTATCAATGATCTTGGACCTGTTCTCATTCTAAATCAAAGATAACTTGGGTTTAAAGATGAATGCGGAAGGACACAGTGAAAGATTATCTTGAACATCTCACTATGGTCTATATCCTGTTTCTCAAGTCTCCATCTCTTGGCTCTCTTTTGGAAAGTATGCCGCTACACTATAACAAAAGCCTACCAAAAAAATAAAACCCATTGCCATCAGGTCGATTCCGACTCATAGCAACTCTATAAGACAGAGAAGAATCGCCCCATAGGGTTTCCAAGGAGTGGCTGGTGGATATGAACTGACGACCTTTTTGTTAGCAGCCGTAGATCTTAACTGCTTCGTCGCCACCAGGGCTCCATAAAAGCCTACAGTGCTATCTAAAGATTTTGCGTTTTCCTAGAATTTCATGTTCCTGTGTAACCTCAGAAACTTGTCTACTCCAACATCCTACCCAGTGTGGGAATCTCTCTTACCCGGTGAGGCATCCATGTTAAAAATCTCAACTTCGATATCACACAGGCTTGAGTGCCAGCACTATCACTTGGAAGCTGTGGATTTAGGCAAGTTGCTTAACCACTTAAAATGTGGATGATTAAAATGCCTTTTTTGTGGAACTATTACAGAGTCTAAGTGCGATAGTACATGTTACACACTTGATATAGTGCTTAGAACTTAAACAGCAGTTGGAAGAAAAAATGGCTTGGATGTCTTCAGTTACCTGGAGTTTGTTATTTTAAAAAATAAACTGTCCTGTTTTGGAGATCTCTGTTACAAAATCTTTCCTTTGATTAAGCTAAAAATGATCTTATTCTTAATTTTGCCGACTAATCCTAATTCTGTCCTCTTGAACACCACAAAATATACCCGGTCTCTCATTCCATTCATTCATTTGGATGAATTCCATTTCATTCAGTACTGTATTTTTCATTGTTAGGATAAACAAATTAATGAGACATAATTCTAGGCCAAAATAATCTTAGGTAAGAGAGAAGATATGTACACAAATATGTATCTGTATAGGAGATATAATTAAAGTGGTTAGGGGTCCAGAGGTATAAATTGTGTATTCAATTACTATACAGACAGAATATGGGTAGTTCAAAGTAGAAAAAGAAACATTTAGTGGAGCCCAGTGCAGGAAGAGGTGAAGTGTAAAGGTGATTGAGAAAAGTTCGTGGAGGGGGAATTATACAATACCCTGAAGGATCTGTAAGACAAAAGGATATCCTGGAAGAAGTTGTACCTGCAAAAGCACCTAGGCATATTCAGGAAACAAGGGGCTGGGCAGTTTCACTAATGTGGGTTTTCCAAAGCGTGGGCTATAGAAGTGAACCTTTAGGGTTTCAAGCAGTATATGTCTGTATATGTACCAAACATTGGGCATAGATTAAACCACAACAACAATAAAAAAATGTCTCTCACCTAACTGTCCTTTTTCTTAAGTGTAACATAACTGCTGTTGTAATTAATAATACTACCCCAAGTCTGTGTTTTCTTAATCAGTTGGTTCTCAAAATAAAACCTAGCGAGTGGAGTACTTGAAAATGTTTAACATGAAAAAGGGATCCATACATGAAGAGTGGAGGACTCCCAGGTCAGAGTACAGAGTAAAGCAGCAGGGGGACATTCCCTTCCCTCAGCAGAGCTCCCTCCTCCCTTGTGTACTCAAGGTCATCACTCTAACCATCTTGCCTATTTTAACTTTTTCCTTACTACTACGTATTTCTCATTCTTATAGAAATATCCTATTAATTTCTCTCAATCTGAAAAACAGCTCAACATCACTTTCACCTCTAGTTAGCTATTTTTTCCAGGAAATAATTCAAGGAAAATGTTGGGTTTATGTACCTTTTCCAATTCCTGTTCTAGTATTCTCTCTATGGGCTTTGCCTTCAAAATATGCCTGCTAGCTGACTTCTTATCTTTGCCTCTCCACTCCCACCCTGGTCTAAGCCACTATCATCTCTCTCTTGGATCCTGGGAGCCTCCTAACTGATCTTCATACTTTCACCTCCACCTCAATATAATTTATTCTCAATACAGTAGCTGGAGTGATTCTGTTAAAATGTAAGTCAGATCATATAATTCCTCTGCTCAAAACTCCCCAAAGTTGTTCCATCTCATTCAGAGTGATATTCAAGTCCATAGAGTGATCGTCCAGGACCACAATACCCTCTGTCCTCATAGTTACTCTGTGCCTTCATCTTCTACAGCTCTCTTCCTCGTTCACTCTGTTCTGGCCACACAGGCTTTCTTACCATTCCCCAAGCTTGCCAGGTAACTTGGCTCTTCCTCAAATAATTATGTACCATATACCTAATTTCCTGCTAGCAAGTTTTCTCTTGTAGTGTCATTTTTATTGTTTATATTAGCTAGAGTTGATCTACAGTGAAAAAATTAGTTTTGTTCTGTAACTTGAGAATATTCTCTAGAAACTCTACCAAATAAAACACACTTATCTTTATTTTTAACACATCCCCAAAGACTCTCTGTATTGTTCGATCATGGGGCCTATTCTCAGCTTTCATCCTATTTGTACGTTTATGTTGTTAGAACAGAACAAGAGGATACTGCATGGTTTAAAATCAGGAAAGGTGTGCATCAGGGTTGTATCCTTTCACCGTACTTATTCAGTCTGTATGCTGAGCAAATAATCCAAAAAGCTGGACTATATGAAGAAGAATGAGGCATCAGGACTGGAGGAAGACTCATTAACAACCTATAACATGCAGATGACACAACCTTGTTTACTGAAAGTGAAGAGGACTTTAAGTACTTATTGATGAAAATCAAAGATTATAGCCTTTAGTATGGATTGCACCTCAACATAAAGAAAACAAAAAACCCTCACAGCTGGACTAATAAGCAACATCACGATGAACAGTGAAAATACTGAAGTTGTCAAGGATTTCATTTTACTTGGAACCACAATCAACGCAGCAGTCAATCACAATGGAAGCAGCAGTCAAGAAATCAAACGATGTATTGCACTGGGCAAATCTGCTGGAAAAGACCTCTTTAAAGTGTTAAAAAGCAAAGATGTCAGGTTAAGGACTAAAGTGCACCTGACCCAAGCTATGATATTTTCAGTCACCTCATATGCATGTAAAAGCTGAACAATGAATAAGGAAGACTGAAGAAGAATTGAATTACAGTGTTGGCAAAGAATATTGAATATACCATGGACTGTCAGAAGAAGAAACAAGTCTGTCTTGGAAGAAGTACAGCCAGAATGCTCCTTAGAAGTGAGAATGGCAAGACTTGATCTCATGTATTTTAGACATGATATCAGAAGGGACCAGTCCCTGGAGAAGGACATCATGCTTGGTAAAGTAGAAGGTTGGTGAAAAAGAGGAACACCTTCAGTGAGATGGATTGACACAGTGGCTGCAACAATGGACTTAAGTCTAACAATTGTGAGGATGGCGCAGGACCGGGCAGTGTTTGTTCTGTTGTACATAGGGTCACTATGAGTCAGAACCGACTCTACAGCACTAAACAACAGCAACAACATATGTTTATGTTATGTTAGGTGTTATGGAGTCTATTTTTGACTCCGTGACCCCATGTGACAGAGTAGAACTGCCTGCACAATGATTACATGCTTAGCTGCTAACCGAAAGGTCTAAGGTTTGAGCCCACCTGCAGCTCAGCGAGAGAAAAGACCTGGTGATTTGCTCCCATGAAGATTACAGCCTAGGAAACGCTATGGGCAGTTCTACTTTGTCATACAGGGTCACTATGAGTAGGAATAGACTCAATGGTACACAACAACAACAACAACAATCTTTATGGGAGCAAATTGCCAGGTCTTTCTCCCACAGAACCACTGGGTGGGTTTGAACTGTCGACCTTTCAGTTAGCAGCTGATGACTTAACCAGGGCTCCTTTCATCCTACTTAAATACTTTTTATTACTTCACATGTTTGACAACTCCTTTCTACTTGAAAATCTCCTCTACCTTGGCTTCTCAGACACTGGTCCATCCTAAATGTCTCTTACCTTGTTGATTGCTCTTTCTCAGTTTCCTTCACTAGCTCTGCCTCCTTAGCTTCTAGTTCCTAAATAATGAGTGGCAATTCACAGAGTTCTATCTTTGTCCCTGATTCTTCCTACATAATCCACCTGGGATATCTCATCGACTCACAGACTCCAGTCTCCATATGTATATTGAGTACTCCTAAATTTAGCCCAGACTTCATTCCTGAGTTCTGACCCTGATTGCCTACTAGCCAGCTTTGTCACTGCAAACTTAACACATCCCAGATTAAACTCAATACATTCATTAAATTCTTTCTCAGTTTTCCCAGCAAATCATATCTTCAGTGAATGCATCACTATCTTCCCAGACACCAAGCTAGAAATCCCCAAGTCCTCACTCATCTGCCAACATCCATTTCCTTGCAAAAATCTACAGAGGATGGCATCTTTCCCAAGGCCATAGTCTGAGTTTGTTTCTCTTTGAACACAAGAGGGTGGATGTTTAAAATATGCTTAAAATGAGGAAGCATATTCTGCATTCAACAGGGCAATCTTTGGTATTCAAAAATAACAGATGTGGATTTTGCATTCTAAGAAACCTGGTATTATGGATTGAATTGTGTCCCCACAAAATACGTGTTGTAAATTCTAATCCCTGTACCTGTGGTTATAATCTCATTTGGAAATGGGTTTTCTATGTTATGCTAATGCGAGAATATTAGTGTACAGTGTGTCTTAAATCCATCTTTTCTGAGATATAAAAGAGATTAAATAAGCAAGCGAGAGAAGTAGAGGTGGGGGAAGAAAGATGCCAAGCCATATGAAAATCACCCAGGAGCAGAAGTTCAAAAGAGACAAGGACCTTCCTCCAGAGCTGACAGAGAGAGAAAGCTTTCCCTGAGAGCCAGTACTCTGAATTCAGACTTCTAGTCTCCTAAATTGTGAGAAAATAAATTTCTGTTTGCAGACTTCTAGTCTCCTAAATTGTGAGAAAATAAATTTCTGTTTGTTAAAGCCACCAACTTGTGGTATTGCTGATATAGTAGCACTAGATAACTAAGACACCTGGGTTTGTATTCTGGCTCTGCATCTTGTGGTCTCAGAAAAGCTAGCGAATCTTCTTGAATCTCAGTTTTCTCACCTGCCAAATGGGGATAACAGGTTCTTTATGGATTTCCTGGGTGGCACAAAAGGTTATGCACTCAACTAGTCAACTTCTAGACAAAATGTTGGCAGTTCCAGAGGTGCCTTGGAAGACTGGCCTGGTGATCTGCTTCCGAAAGGTCATGACCTTGAAAACCCCATGGAGCAGTTCTACTTTGCACACATGGGGTTGCCATGAGTCGACTTGACAACAACTAACAACAACAGGTTCTTTGGAAAGATCTAGGTGAATAAGGTACGTGCAAGCACTTAGTGGCACGCTGATGCTTTTAAGAGGCACTTGTAACATATAATTTCCTTCATTCTTTCCTATCGCTTGCTTAAAAATTCCTCGGCTCAGTTATGTTTGAAATCTGCCCCTTTCCCTTAAGAACAGGTGGTAAAAGTGATCCAGCCATGATTCAGTATTGATAAAGAGAAGGGAGTTAGCTTGAGGGTTTAAGTTACCTGGTTTACAAGCTCACTTGACTTACAAGTCACCTGATTTAATATCTGGAATGTGCAAGTGATCTTTTTAGTGATATCATATTACAAGATGATTGCATTTTTACTTTTATTTTTGTTCTTTGGAGTGCAGGGAATTTGTTTTTGACACTCTTATGCAAAGATCACTGGAACTCTGTTCCAGAAGTAGTTAACGGAGTTAAAAAAGCAGATTAGTTGTGGTTAAAACCTGGGCTCAGGAGTGGAACTACCTGAATTCAATTCTCTCACAAGCTATGTAGCCAAAAACCAAACCAATTACCATTGAATTGATTCTGATTCATAGCAACCCTAAGGTGGCACCTGACTGAAACCGTAGTATTTTCAGTCACCTCATATGTGTATAAAAGCTGGACAATGAATAAGGAAGATTGAAGAAGAATTGATGTATCTGAATTACGGTGTTGGCAAAGAATGTTGAATATACCATGGACTGCCAGAAGAACGAACAAGTCTGTCTCGGAAGAAATACAGCCAGAGTGCTCCTTGGAAGTGAAGATGGCAAGACTTCGTCTTATGTACTTTGGACATATTATCGGGAAGGACCAGTCCCGGGAAAGGACATCATGCTTGATAAAGTAGAGGGACAGCGAAAAAGAGGAAGGTTCTCAACAAGACAGATTGACACAGTGGCTGTAACAATGGGCTCAAACATAGTAACAGTTGTGAGGATGGTGCAGAACTGGGCAGGGTTTCATTCTGTTGTACATAGGGTCGCTATGAGTCAGAACCAACTCAACAACACCTAACAATAACAATCATTCTATTATGAAGTAGTGATTAAAATAATGGGAAATGGATTCCAATTTTAACCACGACTCCCCAGATGGATCTGGATAACATAGGCAAATTGCTTAATAACTCTGGAGCAAGGGAGAATGAAGAAAACCAAAGACACAAGGGAAAGATTAGTCCAAAAGACTCATGGACCACAACTACCACAGCCTCCATAAGACTGAGTCCAGCACAACTAGATGTTACCTGGCTACCACCACCGACTGCTCTGACAGAGATCACAATACAGGGTCCCAGACAGAGCTGGGGAAAAATGTAGAACAGAATTCTAACTCACACAAAAAAAAAGACCAGACTTACTGGTCTGATAGAGACTGGAGAAACACCGAGAGTGTAGCCCCCAGACACCCTCGTCTCAGTAATGAAGTCACTCCAGAGGTTCACCCTTCAGCCAAAGATTAGACATGTCCATACAACAAAATGAGACTAAACGGGCACACCAGCCCAGGGATAAGGACGAGAAGGCAGGAAGGGACAGGAAAGCTAGTAATGGGGAACCCAAGGTCAAGAAGGGGAGAGTGTTGACATGTCATGGAGTTGGCAACCAATGTCACAAAACAATATGTGTATTAATAGTTTAACGAGAAACTAGATTGTTCTGTAAAACTTCATCTAAAGTACAATAAAAAAATTTTTTTAATTGCTTAATAACTTTGCACCTCAGTTTCGTCATCTGAAATGTTTTTTGTAATAATAGCACATCATAGGATTATTGTGAAGATTACTTAAGGTAACTTAAATATAAATAAATATGTTTATAAAGTGGCTGAAACAGTACCTTGTACACATTAAAAAAACCAAAACTTGTTGCCATGGAGTCCATTCCGACTCATAGCAACCATACAGGACAGAGTATAACTGGCCCGTAGGGTTTCCAGGTAGCTGCTGGTGGATTCGAACTGCCAACCTTTTGGTTAGCAGCCATAGCTCTCTCTCTCTTTTTTTTTTTTTTTTTTTTTTTTCTTGTAGTTTATATGAAGTTTACATTTCAAGTTAGCCTCCCACACAAAATTTTATACATACATTGTTGTGTGACCATAATTGCTCTCGCCATACTGTGACAGCACACTCCTCCTTTCCACCCCTGATTACCCATGTCCATTCAACCAGCTCCTAGCCGTCTCTGCCTTCCCATCTCCCCTCCGGACAGAAACTGCCCATTTAGTCTCTTGTATCTACTTGAGCTAAGAGACACACTCCTCATGAGTATCATTTCATGTCCCACATTCCAGTCCAATCCCTGTCTGAAGAGTTGGCCTCAGAAATTATTTTAGTTCTGGGCTGATAGAGAATCCAGGGGTTTTTTCAGTCTCAGTCAGACTTTTAAGTCTGGTCTTCTTACTAGAATTTGAGTTCTGCACCCCACCTTTCTCCTGCTCCATCTGGAACTCTCTGTTGTGTTCCCTGTCAGGGCGGTCATTGGTGGTAGCCAGGCACCATCTAGTTCTTCTGGTCTCAGGCTGATGAAGTCTCTGGTTTGTGTGGCCCCTTCTGTCTCTTGGGCTAATACTTTCCTGTGTCTTTGGTGTTCTTCATTCTCCTTTACTCCAGGTGGTTGGGGCCAACTGATGTATCTCAGATGGCTGCTTGCAAGCTTTTAAGACCCCAGACATCACTTACCAAAGTAGGATGCAGAACATTTTCTTAATAAGCTTTGTTACGTCACTTGACCTAGATGTCCCCTGAAAGCATGGTCTCCAGAACCCTACCCCTGCAACTCTGTCCCTCAAAGTGTTTGATTGTATTCAGGAGACTTCTTAGCTTTGGTTTAGTCCAGTTGTGCTGACTTCCCCTGTAGTAAGCGCTGTCCTTCCCTTCACCTAAGATAATTCTTATCTACTATCTAGTTAGTAAATAACCCTCACCCTCCCTCCCCACCCTCATAACCATCAAAGAATGTTTTCTTCTGAGTTTGAACCTTTTCTTGAGTTCTTATAATAGTGGTCTTATACAATATTTGTCCTTCTGTGACTGACTAAATTCACTCAGCATAAAGCCCTCCAGATTCCTCCATGTTATAAGATGTTGTACGGATTCATTGTTGTTCTTTATCATTGCGTAGTATTCCATTGTGTGGATATTCCATGATTTGTTTATCCATTCATCCATTGAGGGGCACCTAGGTTGTTTCCATCTTTTTGATATTGTGAACAGTGCTGCAATGAACATGGGTGTGCATATATCTATTCATGTGACGGCTCTTATTTCTCTAGGATATATTCCAAGGAGTGGGATAGCTGGATTGTATGGTACTTCTATTTCTAGCTTTTTAAGGAAGCGCTAAATTGATTTCCAGAGTGGTTGTACCATTTTACATTCCCACCAACAGTGTATAAGTGTTCCAGTCTCTCCACAACCTCTCCAGCATTTATTGTTTTGTGTTTTTTGGATTAATGCTAGCCTTGTTGAGGTGAGATGATATCTCATTGTAGTTTTGATCTGCATTTCTCTAATGGCTAATGATCGTGAGCATTTCTTCATGTGTCTGTTAGATGCCTAAATATCTTCTTTGGTGAAGTATCTGTTCATATCCTTTGTCCATTTTTCAGTTGGGTTATTTGTCTGTTTGTTGTTAAGGTTTTGCAGTATCTTGTAGATTTTAGAGATTAGATGCTGATCGGATTTGTCGTAGCCAAAAATATTTTCCTAGTCTGTAGGTTGTCTTTTGACTCTTTCGGTGAAGTCTTTTGATGAGCATAAGTGTTTGATTTTTAGGAGCTTCCAGTTATTTAGTCTCTCTTCTGGCGCTTGCGTATTGTTACGTGTGGTTTGTATCGTGTTTATGCCACGTATTAGGGCTCCTAGTGTTGTCCTTATTTTTTTTCCATTATCTTTATCGTTTTAGATTTTATATTTAAGTCTTTAACCCATTTTGAGTTAGTTTTTGGGCATGGTGTGAGGTATGGGTCTTGTTTCCGTTTTTTGCAGATGGATATCCAGTTATGCCAGCACCATTTATTAAAGATACTGCCTTTTCCCCAATTCATGGACTTTGGGCCTTTGTCAAATATCAGCTGCTCCTAAGTGGATGAATTTATGTCTGGATTCTCAATTCTGTTCCATTGGTCTATGTATCTGTTGTTGTACCAGTACCAGGCTGTTTTGACTACTGTGGTGGTATAATAGGTTCTAAAATCAGGTAGTGAGGCCTCCCATTTTGTTCTTCTTGAGTGATGCTTTACTCATCCAGGGCCTCGTCCCTTTCCATATGAAGCTGGTGATTTGTTTCTCCATCTCATTAAAAAATGCCTTTGGAATTTGGATTGGGATTGCATAGTATCTGTAGATCACTTTGGGTAGAACTGATATTTTCACAATGTTGAGTCTACCTATCCATGAGCAACGTATGTTCTTCCACTTATCCAGGTCTCTGTTGGTTTCTTGTAGTAGTGTCTTGTAGTTTCTACTGTATAGCTCTTTTACATCTCTGATTAGATTTATTCCTAAGTATTTTAACTTCTTGGGGACTATTATAAGTGGTATTGATTTGGCAATTTCCTCTTTGAGGTTCTCTTTGTTGGTGTAAGGGAATCCAACTGGTTTTTGTATGTTTATCTTATATCCTGAAACTTGTGGATTGTTTGGGGTTTTCTGTATATAAGATCATATCATCTACAAAGAGAGATACTTTTACTTCTTTCCTACCAATTTGGATGCCGTTTATTTGTTTTTCTAGCCTAATTGCTCTGGCTAGGACCTCCAGCACAGTGTTGAATAAGAGTGGTGATAAAGGGCATCCTTGTCTGGTTCCCGTTCTCAAGGGGGATTCTTCAAAGTCTCTCCATTTAGGATGATGTTGGCTGTTGGCTTTGTATAAATGCCCTTAATTATATTGACAAATTTCCTTTCTATTCCTGTTTTCTTGAGACTTTTTATCATGAATGGGTGTTGGACTTTGTCAAATGCCTTTTCTTCATCGATTGATAAGATCATGCAGATCTTGTCTTTTGTTTTATTTATGTGATGGATTACACTGATTGTTTTTCTAATGTTGAACCATCCCTGCGTACTTGGTATAAATCCCACTTGATCATGGTGAATTATTTTTTTGATATGTTGCTGAATTCTATTGG
>NW_004444133.1:3244006-3305319 GCF_000243295.1 Trichechus manatus latirostris | reverse complement strand
ATATCACCCATCTCATTTCTTATATGGGTTATTTGCTTCCTCTCCTGTTTTTCTTTTGTCAGTTTGGCCAATGGTTTATCAATTTTGTTGATCTCGTCAAAGAACCAGATTTTGGTCTTGTTAACTCAGTTGGTTTTCTATTCTCTATTTCATTTAATTCTGCTCTAATTCTGATTATTTCCTTTCTTCTGGTACCTGAGGGCTTCTTTTGCTGCTCTCTTTCCACTGTTGCAGTTGTAGGGTTAATGTTTTGATTATGGCCCTTTCTTCTTTTTGGATGTGTACATTTATTGCTGTAAACTGACCTCTGAGCACAGTTTTTGCTGTGTCCCAAAGGTTCTGGTAGGATGTGTTTTCATTTTCGTTTGATTCTATGAATTTCTTTATTCCATTCTTAATTTCTTTTATGACCCAATAGTTTTTGAGCAAGGTGTTGTTCAATTTCCAAGTGTTTGATTTTTTTCCTTGCCTTTTCTGTTGTTGATTTCTATTTTTATGGCTTTATGGTCAGAAAAGATGCTTTGTAATATTTCGATGCTTCAGATTCTGTTAAGGCTTGCTTTATGGCCTAATATGTAGTCTATCCTGGAGAATGTTCCATGTGCATTGGAAAAGAAAGTATACTCGGCTGCTGTTGGGTGGAGTGTTCAGTATATGTCTATGATATCAAGGTGGTTGATTGTAGCATTTAGATCCTCCGTGTCTTTGCTGAGCTTCTTTCTGGATGTTTTGTCCTTCACTGAAAGTGGTGTGTTGAAGTCTCCTACTATTATTGTGGAGCTGTCTATCTCTCTTTTCAGTGCTGTAAGAGTTTGTTTTATGTATTTTGGAGCCCTGTGGCTGGGTATGTAAACATTTATCATAGTTATGTCCTCCTGGTGTATTGACCGTTTAATCATTATATAGTGTCCTTCCTTATCCTTTGTGGTAGATTCTACTTTAAAGTCTATTTTGTCAGAGGTTAATATTGCCACTCCTGCTCTTTTTTGAGTGTTGTTTGCTGGATATATTTTTTTTCCATCCTTGAGTTTTCGTTTGTTTATGTCTTTAAGTCTAAAGTGTGTCTCTTGTAGGCAGCATATAGATGGATAGTGTTTTTTTAATCCAATCTGCCACTCTCTGTCTCCTTATTGGTTCATTTAGTCCATTTACATTCAGCATAATTGTTGATAGGTATGAGTTTAGTGCTGTCATTTTGATGCCTTTTTTTGTATGTTGTTCATAGTTTCTTTGTTCCACTTAATTTCTGTGCTTAGTCATTTTTCTTTATATGTTTTCTTTTCATCTTTTTTATTTCTGTTGATTTTGTATTTGTTGACTCCTTATATTTTTCTAGTTTTTTATTTTGACTTGTAAGATTGTTAGTTTCCTTTTTGGTTACCTTAATATTTACCCCATTTTTCTAAGTTTATACCCGTCTTTTATTTCTTTGTATCTCTTTGACTTCCTCTCCGTATGAAAATCTATGTCTACATTTTTTAAGTCTCTCTGTTTGTTTCAATGTTGTCATCTTTTACATATTAACATCTGTTTCCCCATTTTCAGTGTTTTGGCTTTGGTTTGTTTTTGTGACTTCCCTCTTGGGGTTCATATCTGGTTGGTCTGTCCTGTGTTGTAGTCTTGGGTTGTTATCTTATGTTATTGATTTTCTAACTGGAGGATGTTGTAGTCTTGGGTTTTTATCTGATGTTATTGATTTTCCAACCAGAGGACTCCCTTTAGTATTTCTTGTAATTTTGGTTTGGTTTTTGCAAATTCCGTTAACTTCTGTTCATCTGGAAATGCCCTAATTTTACCATCATATTTGAGAGACACTTTTGCTGGATATATAATTCTTGGCTGGTAATTTTTTTCCTTCAAGGCTTTATATATGTCATCTCATCGCCTTCTTGTCTGCAGGGTTTCTGCTGAGTAGTCTGAGCTTATTCTTATCGACTCTCCTTTGTAGATGACTTTTCGTTTGTCCCTAGCTGCTCTTAAAATTCTCTTTATCATTGGTTTTGGCAATTTTGATTATAATATGTCTTGGTGACTGTCTTTTGGGATCTACCTTACTTGGGGTTTGATGAGCATCTTGGTTAGATATTCTGTCATCTTTCACAATATCAGGGAAGTTTTCTGCCAACAAATCTTCAACAATTCTCTCTGTATTTTTGTTAATCCCCTCCTATTTTGGTACTCCAATCACTCGTAGGTTATTCCTCTTGATTGAGTCCCACATAATTCTTAGGTTTTCTTCATTTTTTTAATCCTTTTATCTGATTTTCCCTCAGATAAGTTGTGTCAAGTGCTTTATCTTCAATCTCATGAATTCTGACTTCCATTGCCTCAGTTCTGCTCCTATGACTTTCTTTTGAGTTGTTTAATTCTGACATTTTATTGTTAATCTTCTGGATTTCTGATTGCTGTCTCTCTATGCATTCTTGCAGGCTGTTAGATTTGTCATTATGCTCTTCTCTAATCTTTTTAATTTCCTCTGTTTCATATTCTGCATTTTGCTTAATTTCCTTCGTAATTTCTTGAAGAGTTCTGTATATTAATCTTTTGTATTCTGCCTCCAGTAATTCCAAGAAATTTTCCTCCTCTGGAAAATTTCTAGATTCTTTATTTTAGGAGCTTGCTGAAGTCATCATGGACTGCATCTTTACGTGATTTGATATTGACTGTTGCCTCCAAGCCATCAATAAGTTATTATATTTATTTATGTTATGTTTGCTTACTGTGTCCTAGCTTCTTGTTTTGTTTTGATATGTCCAAATAGGCTGCTCGTGTGATCTAGTTTGATTATTGGCACCTTTGAAGCTCTAATGTCTTGTCACCAGGTGGATACATCTGTTACTAGGTATGTGAGCTCAGGAGTCTGCCTACTCCTCCTGTATGGATTCAGCTCAGGTGACCAGGTAGATAGCCACAAAGTGTGTAGTGCAGGCTCTTACCTACAGTCTTAGACAGGCATGGATGATTGGTGTAGGCACAGGCATCTGGCTGTAGCAGGGGGACACACTCTGAGCAAGGTAGGGGACTGACAGCCACCCCCGAGTGTCCAGGAGGAAGGCATGTCCATGTTTCCTAGAGTGAGTAGGTGGGTGGGTTTTGCAGCCGGAGTATGAGTACCCAATGCTGTTGGCTGTAAGGACTGGGGGGCACTTCTTATTCTTGGGACCCTATTGCAGGTGACTAGGTGGCATGGGTGGAGTCACCAGTCCTCAAGCCCCTGATGTGGGTAAGTGAAGACCCTGCTTAATGGCAGAGCAGAGTCAAATGTCATGAACCTGCCACTTCACAGCTGAAACAGATGAGGTTAAACTTTAGGTATATACCCTGTTGTACTGCAGTAATGAGGGCCTACGCTGTTGAAATGGGCCCACACAAGTCTATGTAGGGGAAAGGCACTCAAAGTCCATGGATCTGTTATGCCTGTGTCTAGTCAAAGGAGCTGTGCCTACCCTGAGTTCCTGGCTCAGCAGAGCCGGAAGTTTTTTTTTTTTTTTTTCCGTTTGTTAATTTGTTCACTCTCCAAGGCCGGGAGAATGGCTCTGGGGGTGTGATGGATTCTACTTCCAGCTCAGGGGACTCAGCAATTGCTGAAACCAGTGCAGTACCCAGTGCACAGCAGGGAGCAGGGAGGTAAGTGGGAGAGAGGTTTTTCCCTACAGGGGATGTTTTTGATCCACATGGTAGGCCAGACACAAATACTTATCTTTCAGCAATCTAGGGCTGTTTCTCACTGGTTCCGTGTGGTCTAGTAGACTCTCAGCGGCTGGGTCTCTCCCTATGTGGAATACGCCTCCTGAGCACCAATGCTTCCCTGCCTCACTGCTCACCCCCCTAGCTGATCAGACCTGAAGGGCTAAGGCTCTCACCAAGTCAGGTCTGGCAACTCCTCGCTGCTTCCAAACCATCCTTCCCTCCTCCTGCCACTCAGTCCGTTCCTCAAATTTGCCTTTGATGTTCAGGGCTCCCAGATTGTCATATATAATCGAATCACTTGTTTCTTCAGGTCTTCTTTGTAAGAGTGTCCACCGGAGCATCTGACTACTCCGTCATCTTGGCCCAACCCCCCTAGCAGCCATAGCTCTTAACCACTGCACCACCAGGACTCCTGTATACCTTAAATACTTAATAAATATAAGCTCTTATTATTATTTTTTTAGCTTACTGTATGTTTAGCAATTGAGTAAAATGATAATATAACAATAATAAGAGCTTGTACACATTAAATACTTAATAAATATAAACTTTTATTATTATTGTTATATTATCATTTTACTCAACTGCTAAACATACAGTAAGCTAAAAAGAAAACCAAACAAACCCATTGCTGTGTAGTCGATTCCGACTCATAGCAAACCTATAGGACAAAGTAGAACTGTCCCATAGGGTTTCCAAAGAGCAGCTGGTGGATTTGAACTGCCGACCTTTTGATTAGCAGCCAAACACTTAACCTCTGTGCCACCTGGGCCATGCAGTAAGCTAAGACAAGGTAAAATAAGAATGTCAAAATGTATGGATATGTTCAAGCCTCTCGTTTCAAATGACCTTTCAGGCTACTCAGCTAAAGGAAACCAGATTGCCCGCAAGCTGCATCAATATATTAAGTATAAGAGTGAACACTGACTAAGAGTGGCAAAAAAAAAAAAAAAAATTCACAATTAAAGAAAGAGAGGAAGGAAGGAGGGAAGAGAAGAAGAAGAAAAAAAGAAGAAGCGTATGTTAAAGCCATGAGTTAAAAAGTAATATTCTTCACATTAATAAATTTTCTTGTGCAGTTTGGGAATCTTTTGATGTAGAAGGAATTTGTCTTTTCTGGTCCCAGTCCAGGGTAAACTGCTGCTAGGACCGAGTGGATATGTCAGCCAAGCCAACTAAGTACTGGCATGAAATATCACCTACATTTCATGCACCCCATTCCCCTACTCCTCTCCTGGGACAAATAGAGATCACCTTTGGGCAACTGTTCTGAGTTGATCTCTCCCTACTATAGTGCTGAGTAAATAGTGTCCCAGAGATTAGGACAAAGTCTGTTAAAACAGGAACTGGTTTTAATCAGAAGGAAGGAAACCACCATTTCAGTGGAGGAAGAGTGGATGTGATTACACGACAAGGAAAGGCATCCATTTATTTTATAAATGACAAAGCACCCATCCTTTTTATACGTCTGACAATACTGTTTACTGCATACTATATGGATAAGCTGCAGTAACATTTTCCCTTAGACATTTTCCCTCCTAAATGATGCAGGAGAATTAAATATAGGCTAGTAAAGGCAAAAACCAAACCCACTGCCGTGAAGTCAATTTTGACTCATTACGACCGTATAGGACAGAGAACTGCCCCATAGGGTTTCCATGGCTGTAAATCTTTCTGGAAGCAGACTGCCACATCATTCTCCCGTGGAGCACCTGGTGGGTTCGAACTGCCGACTTTTTGGTTAGCAGCCGAGCTCTTTAACCACTGCACACCAGGGCTTCTCCAGGAAGGAAAAAAATAAAATGAGAAAAAATTGTATTGATTATCAGAAAAATCTAAGCTATTAATGTCTCTAAGCCATTGCTCTGAGGCAATTAATTATGAAACCTTATCTTCAATTTCCGTATAAACATTCAGACAATATCAAGTACATACACAAAGTTAAAACATGACTGTTCAGGAAACATACGGAATAAAAAAAGGTTATACCCTTGTGCTAACTTGAATGTAAGATGCATTCTATATAGAAATGCTAATCAATGCCTTTAGCAGTTAACTGTCTAAAGGAAAGGAGAAAAGCAAAGAGCAGGATGAGAGAGGGGATCTCTCTTGACCCAGCAAGAGAATACGAATGAATAACAATGAAGTTTAAGAAATAAATACATAAAGAGGAAATCATATGTTATAACTGAAGGAAGAGAAAGGTTAGACAATGAAATAAAACATTTTATCCAGATTATTTGGAAGAGAAGACATGTCTTAGGTGACTAATAAGATGTGCTTAAGGGTGACGGGAAGGCTAAAAGAGAAAACAAACTCCCGAAGGATCTAAGAAATATGATTCAGTACAAAAAATGGGGAGATTGGTTTTAAAAAGTGAGAGAGAGCGCTACAAAGATAAAAATACCTTCTATTTTTTATTGCTCATTACACTTGCTAAAATATTTGGTAAAAGCTGTCCTTCTTCATTCCTACTTCACAATTAGGTTTCCAAGCTAGCATTTCTTCCTTTCTTGTCGGAATGCACCTTGAATCTACACCTTGGTGGCCTGAAGGTCCCGCTGACCTCAGGCCAGGCATTTCTGTGGAGGAGTTCAGGAGTACTAAACAGCTAGAGGAAAGCCTAGTGGCGTAGTGGTTAAGGGCTATGGTTGCTGGAATCTGCCAGGCGCTCCTTGGAAACTCTATGGGGCGGGTCTACTGTCCTATAGGGTCGCTATGAGTCGGAATCAACTCAAAGGCAACGGGGGAGATAGAGGATCATAAACAGAATTCTCCTGCCCTAGTAGAGATTAATCTAGATGCAGAAACCTATAGATATAAAGGTAGAAAGTGCATAATTCAAGGTAGCGAGCAGGGGCAGATTATCCAATAGGTGTGGTAAACACAGTGCTTACCTTTCTTATCAGATCATCTGTAGTGAACAATTACATATTTTTTTACCACATCAAAGATTCTGCTTCTAGGTAGGGCTGGCTTCTGTCTCTCTCCCAACCCCACAGCACCTTCCTACAGATTCACACCTCTTTTCAAATTTACAATCCCTGACAGGGATGGATGTGAAATTGTTCACTACAGATTAGTAAGTAAGCAAAAGTAAGCCCGTGCTTACCTTGCTTACTGGGTAATCAGCCCCTGGTTCGAGTTGATGGCAACTGTTTTTTTACAGCATTCCAGGAGAAGGAAACAATGGGAGCAAATGCAGAGGTAGAAACACCCTGAGTGTGTTTATGGGACAATTAAAGGGGAAAATACATGATTGGTTGGGTCCTCTGAAAGTTCTAATGTGCCAGCCTGAGGAGATGGGATTTTTTTATTGTCATAACACATGAAATCAGTGGAGGATTTTGAATTCTAGAGAGTCATTATGAAAGAAGCATTTTAGAAAATTTAATTAGATAGTAGTGTGCAGGAAGGCACAATGGAGGAGAGACCAAAGTAGGAGCCTCTTGCAAAGGCCACATTTAAGATAATGGGTTAAAATAAGATGGTCAATTGAATTGTTGGATTAAGCGGAGAAGTAGTGGATCAAGAGACTACATAAAGAAAAATGACTTATTATTGGACTTGGAGGAGAATGATGAGACTCAGCCTCACTCTATTCCAGGCTAATTCTTCTCTTCTGCTTCTTTGTTTATTTGAAAGGCCCCTTGGCATTTAATAGTAGTTGCAGAAACATACCTTGAGTCCTAAGAATGTTTATCTTATCTTCCCTTTGACTGACTTAGTGATCTTCTTTCTCATATTTATCTTATCAAACATCTCTGATTTTAATGGCTTCTAGGTAACTTCTCTGTGTGAGACTTGTATATAATTCTGAAGAAATATTTGCAGCACATGTTCCATTGAATTCTCTCAGATTGCTAGGAACCCATCAAGCCTCTAGAGAACAACTTAATTATGAGAATGTGACTCTAAGGTCACCCTCAGTACTAACAAAGAAGGAGGAACAGAAATAGCACAAGTAAAAGACCATAGATAATCTGAACATCTGCATTTTTAAAGCTCCATTTTGAATCAACTCAGGTAACAAGGTTTCTATATGAATTCCTTCTAAAAAACAAAAGTCTTGAGAATGTCAGTGCCACACAGTTTTCTTTTGACAAAGTGGAGGCTTGAAATTCTCCCTCATCCCTAATATAAATGGGGGAACTGAAGGGAGACGGAGCAGAGTCAAACAGCCCAGTTGAACACCAAATAATATAATCAGCCCATCCCTCAGGGACACATTATAAACTGTGATATTTATGCAATCCTTCAATAGGATGTCCATGAATAATAAGAACAATTTTAAGCAGCTGTGTAAAAAAAAAAAAAACAAAAAAAACCATAGACAATAAATATGTGAAAATAATTCCCTTTCCCTTGCCATAAATAAGTAAAGAAGGAAGGAAGAAAAAGAGGAAGTGAATAAAGGAATTCCTGGGTAATATAAATGGTTAATTGTTCGCCTGCTAAGTGAAATGTTGATGTTTTGATTTCATCCAGAGGTGCCTCAGAAAAAAGGGCTGGAGATTCGCCTCCAAAAAATCAGGCATTGAAAACCTTATGGAGCAAAGTTCTCCTCTGACACACATGAGGTTGCCATGAGTCGGGATTAACTTGACAGCAACTGGTTTAAATAAATAAAGTTCCAATATTTGGTACTTCCTCAATCTTCATTTTTATCTTGTCTAATATTTACTCAGCAAATCTTCATTCTTATTATTTGGGAACTGTGTCCGTGTGGAAAGTCATGTCTTTGTTCTTAATAATTGGTCCATTAAAGAAGGCTCTCTCTAGCTTGAGCACCAAGGGAAAGTGATGAAAGGTCCAGACTGATGTGTTGTTACCGTTATCCAAATATTAGTCCGAACAGGGACAGTGAGTCCAGGAGTTTTGACTGATTTTCTGGAGCAAAGCTTGCTGGGCCCATAAACCAGAGGTTTTACCTGCCCATTTAGTCCTAGGTCAGTAGATAAACACGGTCAGAATGAGTGACTATAACCATGTGTGATTCAGCCCCTAAACTGAGGAAATGGTCTCCAACTCTGCCCTTTTTATCCCTGCTGAAGTAGTGGTATGAATAAGCTCTGATCTAACGTTTATTGTTAATGCGTGTGAAAGTCTTCATGGAACAATATTGCTTCCTTTCCCCAACCTTTAAAATCAGAGCCTCTTCTCGTTTTATATAAAAATGTATTTTCTTCTAGGACTCAGAAATTACAGACAGAGTTAGAGCTCATGTTGTCCAACATACCTAATTCAGAAACCTAGTTCACTCAACAAAACCTTTGGGTGGTGGGCATATGTTGTGAAATGAGTTCATCTATTATATCATTCTTGTTATCAAATGCATTTGACATTTTTTAGTCCACATGTTATCTGGCCTTTTAGTAGCATTTGACGACGTCCACAATCTCCCTTATTGGAAACTTTCTTCCATTCTGTTACACCACACTTGCCTGGTTTTCCTCCTACAACTGTGATCTATTGTTCACAACCTCTTTTGCCAGCTCATCCTGATCTACCAAAATTTTAAAAGGGAGAATTCCTCAAAACATGGTCTTTAATCTTATTCTTTTCTCATTCTACATTCTCCTTAGGCGACTCTACACTAATGATTCCCCAATTTGTATTTCCAGTCCAGGTCTCTTACAGCTAACTTCCTAAATGATATCAGTTGGATGTTGTCTTAGTTATCTAGTGTGGTTATAACAGAAATAAAACAAATGGATGGCTTTAACAAACACAAATTTATTTCCTCACAGTTTAGGAGACTAGAAGTCTGAATTCAGGGTACTGGCTCTAGGGGAAGGCTTTCTTTCTCTCTCAGCTCTGGAGGAAAATACTTGTCTCTGCGGAGCTTCTGCTCCTGGGTGATCTTCATGTGGCATGGCATCTTTCTTCTCTCATCTCTATTCTCTTGCTCGCTTGTTTTATCTCTTTTATATCTCAGAGATTGACTTAAGACACACCTCACACTAATCCTGTCCTATTAACATAACAAAGAAAACTCATTCCCAAATGAGATTATAACCACCGGCATAGAGGTTAGGATTTACAACACATATTTTTGGGGGACATAATTCAACCCATAACATTCCACCCTTTGGCCCTCCAAAATTCATGTTCTTGCCACATGCAAAATACATTCACCCCATCTCATCATCTGGAAAGTCTTAAATCAACTCCAAGTCCAAAATCTCATCTTCTAAATTATCTAAATCAAATATGGATGAGACTTTAGGAGTATTCCGTCCTGGGGTAAAATACCTCTTCATCTGTGCATCTGTGAAACCTAGATTATAAATTGTCTTTTTCCAAAGTACAATGGTGAAGCCGGTACAAGGTAGACATTTCCATTACAAATGAGAGAAACTAGAGGGAAAGAGGGGATAACAACATCAAGCAAGTCCAAAACCCAGCAGAATAATTTACATTAGCTCTCAAAGCTTGAAAATAATCCTCTCTTCTCTGTGACCATCTAGGCAATTGCCCTGCCCTCCAGATTCTGGGTATTGGTCACATCCTCTGGATTCTGGGTGGAGGCCCCTTGGCCTTGGGCTTCAGCTTCGCCTTCCTATACTCACTGGGATTCCAACCCTGCTCCCTTGGTTTTCAGTGGCCCCATTCTCCTAGTCCATCTGAGTGGTGACTCCACCCGTTTGGCCACAGCAGGTCCATCCTTCTGCTCCTTGGGCATGTCAGCTCTGCCCCCTCAGCTTTGGACAGCAGTCCCATCCCCCTGGCACACCTTAACAGCAACCCCACACACCAGAACCAAGTTGGCAAAGATCTGACTCATTGAAACCTTGGAGGCTGTGGCCCCACCCTTTGAGATACAGGAGACCATGGCCTCACTCTTTGGAACTGAGAAGGCCCTGCTTCCCATGCTCCTTCCAAGAGTTCTGCTGATCTCTGAGCTGCTCCAGAGATGGTCCTTTTCTTGGTGGAGGACAGATGTAGCTCCTTTGGCCTGTTTCCTGCCTGTTGAATTCAAAGAGGCAGATAGTGTTATTTCCTTTCATTCTTTCTCTGTCCCCTTCAGTCTAAGCTGATAAGCTTTCTTCTGTGGTAGTTGGTTAGATCCATCAGTCACAGGCTTAATTTCTTTAACTAAAGTTTATGTAGTCACATCCTTGGTGAACATTCTAGGACACACGTCCTTAGTTTGTACAACAGAATTTTCCAAAACTTCTAGTTTTACGTTCATTTTCCAGAGTTCATTTTTTTTTATTGTGCTTTAGACAAAAGTTTGCAACACAAATTAGTTTCTCATTCAAAAATTTATACACAAGTTGTTTTATGATATTTTTCCAATCCCCACAATGTGTCAGCTCTCTCCCCCTTTCCACCTGTTTCCCCATGTCCATTCACCAGTTTTCCTGTCCCTTTCTGTCTTCTCATCTTTGCTTTTGGGCAGGTGTTACCTATTTGGTCTCGTATACATGATTGAACTAAGAAGCACGTTCCTTACGTGTGTTATTGCTTATTTTATAGGCTTATCTAATCTTTGGCTGAAAGGTGCACTTTGGGAGTGATTTCAGTTATGAGTTAGCAGGGTTTCCAGGGGCCATAGTTTTGGTGATTCCTTCAGTCTCTGTCAGACCAGTAGATCTGGTCTTTCTTTGTTAATTTGAATTTTGTTCTACGTTTTTCTCCTGCTCTATCAGGGATCCTCTATTGTGATCCCTGTCAGAGCAGTCTGTGATGGTAGCTGGGCACCATCTAGTTCTTCTGGGCTTAGGCTGGTGGAGACTGTGGTTCATGTGGTTCTTTAGTCCTTTGAGCTAATATTTTCCTTGTGTCTTTGTTTTTTTTCATTCTCCTTTGCTCTTGATAGGATGGGACCAATAGATGTATCTTAGATGGCCTCTTGCAATCTTTTAAGACCCCAGATGCTACTCATCAAAGTAAGATGTAGAACATTTTCTTTACGCACTATGTTATGCCAAGACTATAGTCCCCAGCCCTCAGCCACAGTAACTCGGTCCCTGAAGGTGTTTGGATGTGTCTAGGAAGCTTGTATTACTTTGCCTTTGTCAAGTTGTGCTGACTTTCCCTATATTGTGTGTTGTCTTTCCCATTACCAAAGTTAACACTTGCCTACTATCTAGTTAGTGATTTCCCCTCTTCAGCCCTCCTCTCCCTCATAACCATTAAAGATAGTTTCTTTCTGTGTTTAAACCTAAGTTTTTATAATAGTGGTCTCATATAATATTTGTCTTTTTGTGATTGACTTATTTTACTCACCATAATGCCCTCCAGATTCACTCATGTTGTGAGATGTTTTACGGATTTATCATTGTTCTTTATTGTTGCATAGTATTTCATTGTATGTATGTACCATAATTTGTTTATCTATTCTTCTGTTGATGGGCATTTATGCATGGTTCATTTTTATGTCCATCTCTTTCCTCTTCCATTTTATGATAAGCAGCAATAAGAAATCACACGAACCTTTTAAGATCTTGCTGAGAAAGATCTTATCAGCCAGATATCCAAGTTCACCGCTTACAAGTTCTATCTTCCACGAAACATTTCAACATAATTCAGATAAGTTCTTTGCCACTACATAAAAAGCATTGCCCTTTCTCCATTGGCCAATCACACCTTCATTGTTTTCTTTTAAAACCTCACTAGAAGCACATTTAATGTCCATATTTTTAGCAACATTCTGTTGCTGGCACCATGTGTATTCTGTAAGTTGATAGAGAATTTCTCTATATCTCTCCTCACTTCCTTCTGAGCCCTCACCATAATTGCCTTTGACATCCATAATTCTTCCAATAGTCTCTTCAAGGCAATCTAGGCTTTTACTATTAGACACCTTAAAACTATTCCAGCCTCTACCCATTACCCAACTCCAAAACCACTTTCAAGTTTTAGGTATCTGTTACAACAGCACCCCGCTCTTCCAATATCAAATTCCATCTCAGTTATCTAGTGCTGCCATAACAGAAATAGCGCACGTGGATGGCTTTAACAAACAGAAATTTATTTTCTCACAATTTAGGAGGCTAGAAGTCCAAATTCAGGATGTTGGCTGTAGGGGAAGCCTTTCTTTCTCTTTCAGTTCTGGAAGAAGTTCTTTGTCTCTTCTGAGCTTCTGCTCTTGGGTGATCTTGATGTGACATGACATCTCTCTTCTCTTGCTTGCTTGCTTAATCTCTTTTATATCTCAAAAAAGAGATCGATTTAAGCCACAGCCTACACTAATCCTACCTTATTAACACAACAAAGAAAACCCATTCTCAAATGGGATTATAACCACAGGCATAGAGGTTAGATTTACAACACATATTCTGGGGGGACACAATTCAACCCATAACAGATATCTATAGTCATCTAAAATGTCACATGTCCAAAAGGAACCCATATTCATGGTCTTTACCACCACCCCAAACATATTGCTCTTCTAATGACCCTTCTCAGAAAATAGTATCACAGTCTATGTTGTTACAGGAGACAGACTCTTGAGGGCTGTTCTGAAAACACTCCTCCTTCTAAATCTCCATGTCAAACCAGTGCAAGTCAAATCAATATGGCCACCAAGTGCTATTAAATCTACTCTAAAATACGCTTTGAATTCATCCACTGCTCTCCATCTCCACTACGTCCCTCCTCTTCCAAAATGCCATTATCTCTCATGTAGACTAATGCAGTAGGATCCGTATTTTCTCCCCGTCCAATTTTTTTCTTGTCCAATGCATTCTTCACACAGAATCCAGAAGACTCTTTTTCTTTAATGTATTTTTATTTTATTATACCAGTGTCCTATTAAAATTGCTTTCACTTGCATTTAGCATAAAACTAATTCTTAGAAGGGCCCGTGAGACTTGCCTGGGCTGACTATTGCACACCTCACCAAACTCACCTCCTGCCACTATCTCTGGTGTTTACCCTGTTCCAGTGACTCTGGCCTTCTCTCAGTTCCTTGAACACTCCCTTACACATGCTGTTCATTCCATGTTTTGCCAGCAACCTTTCCATCCTGTAGATCTTGACATACACATCATTTTCTTACAGAGACTTTCTCTGACCTCCCTAAACTACATCAGTCCACTAATTATTTACCCTCTTTCAGGACCCATCCTCCTACATAGATGGCACAAATGGCCATCTAGTCTGTAATTTTATATGTATTTATATATTTATTTGTTTAAGATTTTCCTCCTCCCCCATTAGGCTGTAAACACCATGAAAACAGAGGCCTTTGTCACTATATCCCTTGGGTTTAGGACAAGTCTATCACACAGCCTGAACCCAACAAACACTTGATAAATAAATTCTAAAATGTAAGCTCCAATAGAGCAGCAGCCATATACCTCCAGTTGTGTTTCTTACACTTAGCATAGTACCTTGGGAATATTGGTAGATACCCAAGAAATATTAGTTCAATGAATAAATAAAGGAGACTGTATGTTGTTTTTCCCCAAATAAACTAATTCCATCAAAAGTCAGTATATGTGCTCACTTCAGTAGCACGTATACTAAAATTGGAACATACAGAGAAGATGAGCATGGACTCTGCCCAAGGATGATGTGCAAATTTGTAAAAGCAGGCCTAATTGTAGAAAATTCTTTCTTATAGACCGAGATTTGGATTCTCTTAGTCAATAACATCTATAGTTCTTCCCTTTGATCTCAGTTGAGCTACACAGAATAAGATTAATCTCTCTTGAGCATGAAGAGAAACATGGCATATCCCTTCTATGTCTTCCCTCAACCAGTCCCCAAGTGAATGATGTGACCTTCAGACCCTTCCTTATTTTGATTGTCTTTCTTGGAGTATACTATAGTTTTATAATTTTTCCCTTGAAATTCATTGTCCTAAACTGTATCTATCACATATATAAAAATATTATTATCCCCATTTTTCTGTACTGGATATTTTTATTAACATTGCCTAATTACACATGTTGGCAGTCAGGCTCCAGTATTAATTTATATTGAACTTTCAGTGTATTATTAAACTCCAGGAATGCAATTAAACCAGGTCATCTACTTCCAGTACTTAGGTTTTCCGGACCTAAGTTAGGGTTTTACATTCATCCCTAGTAAACATCACTTAAAGAGATTTGACTCTCATTTCCACGCTCTCGAAATCTTTTTGCATTCTGATTCTGTCATCCAGTGCACTAACTCTGTCTCAGTTTTATGCCATCCATCCAAAAACGTTGACTGTACTCATTCTGAAAACTTGGTTCCCTTATCTTCTAAGAAATTCCTCTCTCCTAGTTCTCTGTCATCATTCTAACTGTTCTTTCTCAATCTCTTTTGAGACTTTCTTTATTTACACATTCACTCATTCATTTGGTCAGTCATAAAATAGATGTTTTTTGAGTACTTCCTTTTCCTAGTTATCTAGTGCTGCTATAATATAAGTGGATGACTTTAACAAAGAGAAGTTTATTCTTTCACAATCCAGTAAGCTAGAAGTCCAAATTCAGGGCACCAGCTCCAGGGAAAGTCTTTCTGTCTCTGTCGGCTCTGGAGGAAGGTCTTTGTCATCAGTCTTCCCTTAGTCTGGGAGCATCTCAGCACAGGAACCGCAGGTCCAAAGGACACGCTTTGCTCCCGGTGCTGCTTTCTTGGTGATATGAGGTCCCTATGTGTCTCTGCTCGCTTCTCTCTTTTATATCTCAAAAGAGATTGGCTTAAGACACTATCTAATCTTGTGGACCTCATCAATATAACTGTTGCTAATCCATCTTTTTACATCATAGTGATAGAATTTACAACACATAGGGAAATCACATCAGATGATAAAATGGTAGACAATCATACAACTCTGGGAATTACGACCTGGACAAGTTGACAGATATTTTTGGGGGACACAATTCAATCCATGACATTCCTCTGTGCTAAAGCCTGGCTAAGGTGTTGAGAATACAAAGATGAATAAGTCACAGTCTTTGTCTTCAAGCCTACTTCTCAAAATTTCCTTAGGTTTCTTTTAATCACTGAACAAATTTACCTATAATCATTGCTTCTACTAAAAAAGGTATGCTTGCTAAATCCTAAACCAATGTATCAGCTTTATAATCTCTCCTTAAGTCTAGATGCTTATTTTTAATGGTCAGTGAAGCTTCTCCATTTAATTGTCCCATAAAGAGAGAGAGGTTTATTTAAGGAATTGGCTCACTTGGTTGTGGGGGATGACAAGTCCAAAATCTGAGGATCAGGTGACAGGGTGAAAACTCTGACACTCTTGTTTCTAAAATAGTAGGCCAGGGAGCTGGAAACTCCAGAAAGATATCTATGTTAAGATCTTGAGGCAGAAGCTCCCTCCTTTATGGAAACCTCAGTTTTTGCTCTTAAGGCCTTTAACTGATTGGATGAAGCCCACTCGTATTATAGAGGGTAATTGGCTTAACTTAAAGGCAACTGATTATATATGTCAATCACATCTAGATACCTTCATAGAAACATCTAGATTAGTGTTTGAGCAAACAACTGGGCACCATGGCCTAGCCAAGGTGACACATAAAATTAACCATCACATTTCTCTTCCTCTACATCCCAGCTGCTACTATTTTAGTTCAGTTTTTATTTTCTATCAGATGAATAATTCTTACATCCTCAATCTGACTTCCAAACTTCCACTCCTACCCTCTCCACATCCATTCTCCACTTAGCTATCAGGACCCCAAAAGGAACTAAGGAGGTTTGCAAAAAATGTATTCTATGTGTTAGCAAGATTTCAGCAAACAAAAGAAGGAATAAAACATGAGGCAAATAAAAATTATCTAGGGAAGTATGAGGCAGGAATAATATCTAACACTTATTTCATTCTTTCTGTGAGTCTGACTTACTGCTCTAAGTGCTTTACATCTGTTATTTCATTTAATCATGGACACCTCTGTGAGGACTGATAAGAAAACTGAAAGGTTAATATGTTCAAGGTCGCATTGCTAGTTAACCAGTAGATATGAACCCAAGTTGTCTGTCTCCAGAACTCATGTTCTTAATCACTCAGTATGCGCCTCCTGGGAATGAAATATAAGCACAACAGTTATGCCATGAAATTTTATATACTTGCTAGAGGCAGTCAACAGATTTAACGGTTAACTGTCAAACAGCTAAGATAAAGAGGAAAGAAATAGTCAGTTACAAGATTCACATTGACTATAAAAGTAAAAACAAACCAGTCGTCCATAGAAAAATACCGCAATTCTTAATGTTAAGACAAATAACAAAATAAGGGCAGACTGAGGTAAGCTAGTTTGGCTGCTGAAAACTGTGAAGTTCTTTTGGTAAGATGTGTCACCTCTGATTGTCAGAAGTAGATAAGAGTTACATGTTACCTACCCCAATAACCACACTGCTACGTGGGTATGCTGTGATGAAAGCAAGTCTAAATTCTTACATTCTTTCCAAAATTTAGTAGCAACTAGGCAGAAAAAACACAGTCTCACAACCTAATAAATGTAGCGAAGTCCCTGCTTTTGACTCAAGCACTCTGACAAGCGCCTTGCAGGAATGTTTTGCTCAAGGCAGATGTAACCATATTTTAGCAGCCAGATCAGCTAAACTTCTAGTCTGATCAGGTTACAGAATCCTCCGTTGAGTGGCCGGGTTAGGATGCTTCCCATTCCTTCGAGGTCAAGTGTACCTTTATAACATTTCTAACAAATCCATAAACCTTGAATTCCAGTCCATGCACCAATTAAAAATTATTTCTATCGTCTCTTTTGCCAGAGGCTCTTAAACTTTTTGCACCATGGACTCCTTTGTTAGTCTGTAGAAGACTGTGGACCCCTTCTTGGATAATGCTTTTAGATACATAAAATAAAACACATCGTATTTCAAAAAAAAAAAAAAAAAAAAATCCATTTACATTGCAATGAGATTATAAAAAATATTTTCATAAAAATGCTTCTCTTTTAAAGCATTGAAGGTCTAAATACCACTGTGGTTTTGAAGTAATAGTGAGTTTATTTCGAGATCTCTGCATTCACTGTCATGTAAAATGAAAATTAATCAGAATGTTGATGAGGCCTATTCAAAATAAAGGAAGTTATTTAAATGGTACCAATAGTTCATGGCATCAGATGATGATGGTTAAATGTGTCTTTCTCCAACTTAGACATATTCGTAACACAGGGACCAGAAAGAAAACAAGTCCATAGACCAGGTTAAATGTTTTCTAGGCCAGAAATAAGAACAATGAACAAATTTTGTTGTAGCTTAAATGACAGTACTAACATATGAAAAGAATCTAGCAACTGGTGGGTATACAAGATCTGTAGAAAATCCAGAAAACGTGAATGTAGAATGAATGAACTAGCCTTGCTCTTCCAGCACTATCCAGGGAAGGAGGACAAAGTCCTGTTTTTGTAAAACATTTAGTTGTAAAGGTGCTTTTGACTATATCTATGGTCTAAAAAATCATCCATTGAAAACCTATAGAGCACAGTTCTACTCTGACACACAAGGGTCGCCATGAGTTGAAGTCAACTCAACTACAACTGGTATCCTTACCTATTGTTCATTGACTTTGTAATCTAACGCTCAATGTGGTGGGCAGGCATGGGGGCTACATTTGGAGGCCCCCATGTACAACAGGAACTTTTTATATCAGGGACACTTTAATGGGGTTCATGCACCTATAGAATTTCTATGGAAAGTCAGCAAGGGTTCTCTGATTCTCCTGAAACTGAGTGCAAACTTTAGTGTAAGCAGATAATCCATAGCTCTCACCAGATTCTCTAAAGGGAACTTGATCCACCAAAAATAAGAAACATTTTTCTATACTACATTTTTTACTTCTATGGCATGCTTGTTTGCCTTCATGACCTTTTCAATTCTCTGGAAAGTATATTTACTTTTCTTCACAAATTTTAAATTAAACATTTCTTGAACAGGTCAAAAAATCTCCAGCCCAATCTTTCACAATTGTTGTTGTTGTTAGGTGCCGTCCAGTCAGTTCCAAGTCATCGCAACCCTATGTACAACACAACAAAACACTGCCCAGTCCTGTTCCATCCTCATAATCATTGCTATGTTTGAGCCCACTGTTCAATGCAGCTACTGTGTCAATCCATCTCATTGAGAGTCTTCTTCTTTTTCACTGACCCTTTACTTTACCAAGCATGATGTCCTTCTCCAGGGTCTGGTCCCTCCAGATAACATGTTCTTATGAAAAGCAGTAGATTAAACCTTCTATCATTAAACCTATAGAATGTGAGCACAAACTAAGTAAAGGTATCAGTATAGTACCTCTCTCTGCCATACCACCATCAGAGGGGATTTTAGAATGTGTGCTCACTGAGTTTAGAATTAACACAGAAAATATATAAAGAAAAAAAATCTTTCCCTTGAATTTTTTCCTCCTTCTAAACTAACCTTAAATACTGTTGGTTCTTGACCATATGCTACCTTCTGAAACGGTTGAACGACTACCAATTCTTTTTGGTACAAGAAAGTATTCCTTCCACCTTCTTTTCTTTTCAAGTACTTTGGACATGTTATCAGGAGGGACCAGTCCCTGGAGAAGGACATCATGCTTGGTAAAGTAGACCGTCAGTGAAGGAGAGGACGGCCCTCAACACAATGGATCAACACAGTGGGCTGCAACCATGGGCTCAGGCATAGCGAAGATTGTAAGGATGGTGCAGGACTGGGCAGTGTTTCGTTCTGTTATACATAGGGTCACTATGAGTTAGAACCGACTTGACAGCATCTAACAACAACAACAAGAACAAATTAAACTTCATGCTTGGGATCTCAAGAATGTGGATGAAGGAAGGGGAAAGATAATCAACCAGATTGTTCGAAATATGTAGCTATTGGGAAGAATGAAAAGAACTGCGAAGAAGTCCTTAAAATTAGAAACAAACTACAAATGCTTAGAAGGAGATTTGCCACTGGTGCACAAATTATGGATCAGTCTCTGTTGTCCTGGTGCCTCCAACCAGGGAAGGTGTCTCCTTGTTGACACAGGGTGGTCCTAGAACAAAGAAATTTGATGACATAAATACATCCTTTTTCCCAGCACTTGAGTTGTGTGTGATTTAACCTTTAACTCTTGTTTGTTGATGTATGTGAGATGTCAAATATTTTCTATTGAGCTGTTGGCAACTGTTTAAAGAGTTTTCATCACTCTTCCACTAAGGCAAAGCCAGGCTAGGGCTGATGAGTCATTGTAATGGGGTCACCTCTCCCACCCTCTCTCTTCTTTCTCCACCACTTCCTCCAGACCAAAACAGGAAAGCAGTGACAATGAGCAGGGATCAGTCTGGTAGTCACTGTAAATCTGCAGTTACTTAAAGTGTCCCTTCTACTTAAAGTGTCACTTCCTGTTTTTTGAAAGAATACCCTTGTAGCATGAAATAGAGACTGAGGTCTTATGAACAACTGTGATTAATAATTTAAAGTGTGACATGAACAATAAGGAGTCCAGTATTAGATGCTGTAATCCTTTTTTCATCCTCCTTTGCTTCTTACTAGACACAGATATAAAGCCTCCCACTTCCTCTCGACCAAATCCCTATCATGAAAAGACAAAACAGCGCCTTCTGGTCATTTTATCCTTAGAGAGAACCCATTCCAGCTTCTACCAAGACTGAACCCAAACCCACCTGTCTACTCACACAGGGCATACATTTTAAATGGATGTATTTCTGTCTAATGTTTAAGCAAAAGTATAAAGCTCTTCCTAGTTTTGCCTTTGCAAGGCAAAGGTCTTTCCATTACCAAAAGAGAGAGAGAAAAAAAAAAAAAAGTAACAAAATCTCCACTGTATAATCTCATATACATCTTTTTCTAAGCGGGCATTCTTGTTCCCTTAGCCGTAGGAGATAAATCTGCTGAAAGAATTGATTCTTAAGCTACCAGAAAAAGAATAGCACATATATAGCAGATAAACCTGGAAAAATCAATTTGGATATGTTAGACACCTCCCTTACTTTGGACATGTTATCAGGAGTGACCAATCCCTGGAAAAGGATATCATGCTTGATAAAATAGTAGAAGGTCAGTGAAAAAGAGGGAGACTTTCAACGAGATAGATTGATGCAGTGCCTGCAACAATGGGCTTAAACATAACAACTATTGTGAGAAAGGTGCAGGACTGGGCAACATTTCATTTCACCTTATGTAATACATAAGTTCCCTATGAGTTGGAACCTACTCTATGGCATCTAGCAACAGCAACAACAGACAGCTCCATTAGCATTTTCATCTTTTCAGTCAGGAGTTTGCACTCATTGCTTGGAAAGGAAATCTGTCTTATTAAAAAAAAAACCAATGTACAAAAATAACAGTGGGAGGTGGTGGGGTGCGGTGAGGTAGAGGAAGGTCACTGCATGACTCAGATAAGCTTGGATTGATTCTATAATTAACATTTTTAAAGTCATCTTACTTCATATTTAAAATAGAATTATATGGTCAGAGGGAAAAAACTAACACACGGCTGAAGTAGGGTGTGTCAAAATCGTAAACACACACATCACATAACTAAAGTAGGCTGTGTCTAAATTATCTATACCCATTGCATGGAGTAGATTCCAACTCATAGGAACCCTATAGGACAGAGTAGAACTGCCCCATAGGGTTTCCAAAGAACAGCGGGTAGACTGGAACTGCCAACTTTTTGGTTAGCGCTGAGCTCTTAACCACTGTGCCACCAGGGCTCCAAAATTATCTATACATGCATATATATTATACATACATCCATATATATAATCACACATAGCTAAGGTAAGGTATGTCTTTTATGTGTTTATTGGATGTAGACTTTTAAATCATCCCTACTACATTATATAAAATTAGCTCATCTACTGGAAAACTCATTAAAATCTTTCCGTGGGAACGTTTAAAATAACCACCGACTTAATTTTCATTTCACAATCATTTAGAGCAGTTATACGCATTATTACACCTTGAGAGAAAGAGGTAGAAAACCAGCACTTTTGGAATCATGGTGCCTTACTCAGACACCATCTTGGTATCATTCCATGCACTAAATAACTCAGTGGCCCTATGACTGGAAAGAGTTAATGTAGAAATCAGGAATGGCCTTAAGGATTACCACTTAAAGGTATTCTCTGACGTAAGATATTTAATCTGTAGAAAGCAACTCTTGGGAAATCAATATAGTGCACACTTGTTAAAAAATAACCCCAAATCCACCATTGTTATTGTTGCTGTTAAGTGCATTCTCGTTGATTCCTACTCGCAGCGACCCCATGTAACAGAGTAGAACTGCACCATAGGATTTTCTAGGCTGTTATCTTTACAGAAGCAGATCACGAGGTCTTTCTCCCTCAGAGCCACTGGGTGGGTTTGAATCACCAACCTTTCTGTTAGCAGCCAAGCACTTAACCATTGCACCATGAGAGTTTCTTCTCAATTCAAAGTTAAGGCATATTAAATTTCTAAATTATAAGTTAGAGAATATGAACGTTTACATGGTTTTGTAGGGACCTACATGCTTCTTGGGGCTCCTATTTTAACTTATGTAAGAGCAGAGGAAAGTAAAGCTCTGCAGGATACCAGAGCAACCCATTCAAAAGTGACACAATTAAATTAAAAACAAATATTACTTGATTGAATCTAATAGAATTTGAAAAATAAATATTATTTTTGAGATGCAGGCAAAGCCTGCAATGTCTCAAATTTTATTTTGTTTGTAATAAGTATTCTACTGAAGTTACATGGTAAAATGTATGCTTTGTGGCATTTATGAGCATCAAGGTATTAAGACAGGGCACAACTTAACAAGGTGTTAAGTACAGCAGCAACAGAGGAAGAAGAGAAGAACAGAAGGGGAAGGTTGAAGGGAAGGGAAAGAAGAGAAGGGGAAGGCAGGAAAGGAAAAACGCAAGGCAAGGCAAGAGAAGACCACCATTGAAGAGCTTGGGTGTCGAAGAAGCAGCACATGAAAAATGACCTATTCGATCACAGAGAATTTGAATCTGCTTCATACCAGTGTTCACTGCTGCAAAGTTTTGCCAGCCACACTAACTGACCCTTCCTCTGCCTTGCCCCTGCTTCCCAATTATTCATGGGATCCCCCTCTCCTATTTGTTTGTTTCCCTTACACTTCTCCTTTCTGTTCTTTTTCTTCTAGTTTATTCGCCTGCTGTTTACATTACCTGTGATTCACTGAAAATTAAAAATGATATTTTATTATCGAAATCACATGCACACAAATCCATATGTAGATAGACAGCAAATATATCCATGTACAATTTGTTCATTACTGTAAATCAAAGAAATAATGTTTTTTTGACTATTGGTAATAGGACATTAGACAAGTGAATTAACCATTACAACATTACATCCTTATCTATCGTTATCACTTGGTGCATTAAAAATAAGGAACATACTAGCAGGGACGGATTACCCAATAAACAAGATACCTATAGGCTTACTTGTCTGTAGTGCTCAATCTCACCTATTTTGAAATTGAGCAGTACAGATTAGTAAGTAAACACAATTAAGCTTGTGGGTGCCTTGTTTATTGTAAACCCATGCATACCTTGCTTACTGGTTAATCCGCACCTGCATACTAGTAGCAATTCCATAAGAGACACTTTGGGAGATAAGAGGAGACATCTATTACAATGGGCTACTTGGCACTGCATAGCTATTCAGAAACTCTCCAAAAGTGTCTCCTTCCACATTTCCCCTTTCTGTCCCTCTAACCCTCCTTCTAATGCTTCTTCCTGTCTCATGATATTTTCACATTATATTAAATTTGCTTATACCATATTTACTTCTACATTGTTACTGTTACAAAAGCCTACTGATTTGAGCAAAATTCCTGAATCACTCAGGTATGCAGTAATGTTCATTTGGGGAATAAAATGTCCCTAAGACAAAAGCATTCAATAGCTGTCTTTGTAATGTTTATGTCAACATATCAATTCAACTGGAATAGCCAATCAGTTTACTCAGGCGAAAGAATTCAAACTGATAGTTTGTTTTGGTATCCTGCTCCCACAACAATGAATTGATTGCCTGCCTTTCTTCCCCCACTCCCGGTATCCCTTGATAATGTGGCTTTTCTTTCATGTTTTCACAACCTAGGGATTATTTGGGAATAAAGAATATTAAAAATAAAAAAAAAATGCAACCACAAACATGCTTGTTTTAAAGTTAACAAAAACGAAGGTTTCCTTTCTAAGAAAGGGAAAACTGGTTCAAGCAACACAAATAAGCACCCCCCCATCATGACACAAAGAATAAAATTTACTAAAATATTTAAATAATGAAATGAATGTTGGCAATGGTGTTATAAAATGGTACTCTTATTGGAGCAATTATACAGTGGCACATCTTTTTTTGGAAAATAATTGACAATATGTTGACAAAAATTAGAATGAAAGTTGGCAAGCTATTGAAAGCTTTTATATATTTGATCAAGTAATCCTACTGTTAAAATATAAAATAATATGAAGACAATAATATGAATTGATTTTAAGTCCATTTAATATGTCAGTGCTGTTGTTTTGTGCCATCAAGTCAATTCCGACTCATAGTGACCCTCTAAGACAGACTAGAACGCCCCATAGGATTTCCTAAACTGTAATCTTTATAAAAGAGATCATCAGGTCTTTTCTCCTGCAAAGCTGCTGGTTTGAACTGCTGACCTGTCAGTCAGCAGCTGAGTGCTTAACCATTGCACCAACAAGGCTCCTTTCATTTAATATACAATTTGTAAATCAGGCAACACTTCTGACTAGAGAGTCAAAGTGTTCCAAAGATGATATAACTTTCCAAAAATTCTTATACCCCATCTTATTGACATTGCCATGGACATGGGGCTGGAATAGTGCCTTTACAATAACAATTTACCCTAAAACAGCTTCCAGTCCAACTCTGGAGTTTCTGTTTTCTGAAACTAACTGAATTCTTCAAAAGAGCACAATGCCCAAGGCAAAACTGTCTTTACTAATTGTCAAGACTATTGTTTGACTTAAAGGTGACTTGTAGGAGACCAATCTGACTGAGACCCAAGGTTCAAAAGATCAGTTCGGGGAAATGGCCTGCATGCGTCACCCCAACTACATGGACCCCAGCAATCTGAATTCCAGAAGAATTAAAACTATTTCTCAAGGCCCCCTTTTGAACAGGATTCTGCTATAGAATGTTTGATCAAAATGTTCGATAATGGTAGCCAGGCACCATCCAATTCTTCTGGTCTCAGTTGCTAATGGAGACAATCAGACATTAGTCTAGTTCCTCCTCTGCCTGGCTCTGCTTTTTCTGTGCAGCTCCAGACAAATAGAGATTTGTCTCTATTTGCACCTTGGCACCTATTGGCACCTTAGATGGCCACTCACAAGCTTTTAGAACCCCAGATACTGCACAATAAACTAGGAGGTGGAACTGAAACATTAAAAACAATATTAGGCCAATTGATTGAAATGACCCATCAAACCTAAGCCTCTGAACCAAGGAAAAAAAGCCCATGAGGTGTTTGGTTATATATAAGCAGCGTCAGTAACTGCTTTTCATGTGCCTCAGCAGCAACTACATTCTGGAAAACCTCAGATTGCATATTATTAATATAAACACAGCAATGTTCATCTTTTAAGGCACAAAACTCTCCTTGGAAGGCTAACAGGAAATCTAATGCTATTCTCTTTTGAAATTTTGTAAAGTCATAGACCGAACTTCAGATACTTCTCTAGTTTTGGTTTTTATAACTTTGCTAAATTTATCAACAGAAATTTCTAATTTGAGAGTTACCATATCTAAACCCATTTAAAGTCTGGTTATTTCCGTTAATGCAAGAGTCAGCACTTTCAGTAACATTAGGTGGACTACAGAATATTCTATGGTAACAGTTTGCTTCATCTCCTAATTCTTCTTTTAATCTTTTAAATTTCTTTTCAGTCTTAACTTTTACATTCCTATCATATTTCCTATTTCCCTTTTGGTTAATTAATTATGTATAAACACAAAGGAATAACCAGTCTAATATGGAAGCAAAAAACCAAACCAATACATTAGACAGTTTAGGAGAAAGGAGAAAATGGTTTCTTATATCCAGAACATAGAACATCAAAACGTCTGCAGTCTAGCAACATAACCCTGATGCCAAAACCAAAGACACCACAAGAAAACTAGCCAGTATCTCTTATGAATATGGATGCAAACATTCTCAACAAAATACTAGTGAACAGAATCCAACAGCATATTAAGAGTCATACACCATGACCAAGTGGGATTTATTCTAGGAATGCAGAGATAATTCAACATTAGAAAATCAGTCAGCATAATCCACCACATCAATAAAACGAAGGAAAAGAACCACATGATCATCTCTATGGATGCAGAAAAAGCGTTTGATAAAATCCAACACCATTTCTTGATGAAAACCCTCAAGAAGATTGGAATAGAAGGTCTTCAGTATGATTCAGCGTATATGTGAAAAGCCAACAGCCAACATTATTCTTAATGGAGAAAAATTCAGAGCTTTCCCCTTGAAATCAGGAACAAGGGTGCCTGCTCTCACCATTTCTATTCAATATCGTGTTAGTAGTCCTAGACAGAGCAATGAGACATGAAAAAGGAATAAAAGGTATCCAGATACTACCATCCTCATTAGTATAGTGGTAAGTATCCCCGCCTGTCACGCAGGAGACCAGGGTTCTATTCCCCAGCAGGGAGGCTGAGGTCAACATTATTGGAGCCTTGGTGGCACAGTGGTTAAGCGTTCAGCGACTAACCGAAAGGTTGGAAGTTTGAAACCAAGAGCCACTCCTTGGAAACCCTATGTGGCAGTTCTACTCTGTCTTATAGGGTTGCTATGAGTTGGAATTGACTCAATGGCAATGGGTATGGGAGATTGGAAAAGAAGTAAAATTATTCCTATTCACAAATGACATGATCCTATATACAGAAAATCCCAAACATTTCTAGAGCTAATAGAGTAATTTAGCAAAGTTGAAGAGTATAAGGTCAACAAAAATCAGTTGGGTTTCTATACACCAGCTAATGAGAAATCTGAAAGGGAAATTAAGGAAACTATTTCATTTACAGTAACATCTAAGAGATAAAATATCTAGGAAGAATATAACCAGGAATATGAAGGGCTTATACAATAAAAATTATAAAACACTGCTCAAAGAGATCAAAGAAGACTTCAGTTAAACAAAAAGATGATCCATATTAATGGATTGGAAGACTTAATATTGTTAAGATGTCGATACTACCCAAAGTGATCTATAGATTCAATGAAATCCCGTTCAAAATTCCAACAACTTTCTATACAGAAATGGAAAAATCAATCCTCAACTTTATATGGAATGGCAAGAGGCCAGGAATAGCTAAAGCAATGTTGAAAGAGAAGAACAAAGTAGGAGAACACACACTTCCTTCGTTTAAATATTTATTATACAGCTACAGTAATCAAAACAGTCCTATACTGGTATTACAAAAGACACAAAGACCAATGGAATAGAATTGAGAGTCCAGCAATAAACCCATACATCTATTGTCAGCTGATTTTTGACAAGGGTGCTAAGTCCATTCAAAGGAGAAGGAAGAGTCTCTGCAATAAATGGTGTTGGAAAAATTGGAAATCCACATGCAGAAAAATGAAACAGGATCCATGTTTCACATCATACACAAAAACAAATTCAAAATGAATTAAGTACCAAAATGCAAAAACTAAAACCATAAAATTCTTAAAAGAAAAGACAGGGGAAATGCTATCAGGCCTAGATTTTAACAATGGATTGTTTAATATAATAACAAAAGTACAAATAGCAAAAGACAAAATAGATAAATGAGACCTTATAAAAATTAAAAACTACTTTACCAAAAAGGTGAAAAGACAAGCTACTGACTGGGAGAATATCTTTGGAAACCATATATCTGACAAGAATCTAATAACCAATATATATGTAAAACTTGGCCAAATCAACAATAAAAAGACAAATAACCCAATCATAAAATGGACAAAGGACTTGAATAGAAATTTCACCAAAGAGGACATTCAAATGGCCAGCAAACATGTGAAAAGATGCTCAACGTCATTAGCCATCAGAGAGATGCAAAACAAAACTACAAAGAGTTACCATTTCACTCCCACTAGGACAGCTAAGCAAGAGCCCTGGTGGGGCAGTGGTTAAGCACTTGGCTGCTAACCCAAAGGTCAATGGTTCAAACCCCCCAGCCATTTGGCAGAAGAAAGATGTGGCAGTCTGCTCCCTAAAAGATTTACAGCCTTGGAAATCCTATGGGGCAATTCTACTCTGTTCTAAAGTGTCACTATCTGTCGGAATCAATATGACAGCAATGGGTTGGGTTTGGTTAGGATGGCCAAGATTTAAAAAAAAAAAACTCAGAAAATAACAACCGTGGTCATGAATGTGGGGAAATTGGAACTCTTATCCATTGCTTCTGGGGATGCAAAATGATATAGCTGTTGTGGACAGCAGTGTGACAGTTCTTCAAAAAACTAAAAATAGAACTACCACATTGTTGTTGTTAGGTGTCATCTAGCTGATTCCGACTAATAGCAACCCTATGAGCAAAAGAACGAAACACCCGGTACTGCACCTCCTTCACAATCATTAAGTATGAGCCCATCGTGCAGTCACTGTGTCAATCCATCTGGTTGAAGGTCTTCCTCTTTTTTGCTGACCCTCCATTTTATGAAACATGATGTCTTTCTCCAGGGACTGATCCCACCTGATAACATGTCCAAAGTATGTGAGACGAAGTCTCGCCATCCTAGCTTCTAAAAAATTCTGACTTCTTCCAAGACAGATTTATTTATTCTTTAGGCAGTCCATGGTATATTCAATATTCTTCGCCAACATCACAATTGAAAGGCGTCGATTCTCCTTTGGTCTTCCTTATTCATTGTTCAGCTTTTGCATGCATATGACGTGATTGAAAACACCATGGCTTGGGTCAGGCGCACCTTAGTCCTTAAACTGATGTCTTTGCTTTTTAACACTTTAAAAAGATCTTTTGCAGCAGATTTGCCCAGTGCAATGCGTCTTTTGATTTCTTGACTGCTGCTTCCATGGTGTTGATCGTGGATCCAAGTAACATGAAATCGTTGACAACATTAATCTTTTCTCCGTTTATCATGATGTTGTTTATTGAACCCGTTGTGAGGATTTTTGTTTTCTTTATGTTGAGATATAATTCATCCTAAAGGCTGTGGTTTTTTTATCTTTATCAGTCAGGGCTTCAAGTCCTCTTCACTTTCAGCAAGCAAGGTTGTGTCCTCATATCGAAGGTTGTTAATGAGTCTTCCTCCAATCCTGATGCCCCATTCTTCTTCGTATACTCCAGATTCTCATTGCTCAGCATACAATTGAATACATATGGTGAAAGGATATAACCCTGATACACAACTTTCCTGACTTTAAACCATGCAGTATCCCCTTGTTCAGTTCAAACTACTGGCTCTTGGTCTATGTACAGGTTCCTCATGAGCACAGTTAAGTGTTCTTGGAATTCCCACTCTTCAAAATGTTATCCATAATTTGTTATGATCCACACAGTCTAAAGCCTTTGCATAGTCAGTCAAACACAGGTAAACATCTTTCAGGTATTCTTTGCTTTCAGCCATGATGCATCTGAAGTAAGCAATGATATCCTTCATTTCTTGTCCTCTTCTGAATCCAGCTTGAATTTCTGGCAGTTCCCTGTCGATGTACTACTGTAACCACTTTTCGATTATCTTCAGCAAAATTTTACTTCATGTGATATTAATGATATTGTTAGATAGTTCTGCATTCTGTCGGGTCTTCTTTCTTTGGAATGGGTACAAATATGGATCTCTTCCAGTTGGTTGGCCAGGTAGCTCTCCTGCAATTTTCTTGGCATTGACAAATGAGCACTTTCAGCTCTGCATCTGTTTGTTGAAACATCTCAATTGGTATTCTGTCGATTCCTGGAGCCTTGTTTTTCAACAATGCCTTCAGTGCAGCTTGAACCTCTTCCTTCAGTATCATCAGCTCTTGATCATATGTTATCTCCTGAAATGGTTGAACATCAATCAATTCTTTTTGGCACAGTGACTCAGTGTATTCCTTCCATCTTCTTTTGATGCTTCCTGTGTCATTTAATATTTTCCCTGTAGAATCCTTCAATATTGCAACTCGAGGCTGGAATTTTTTCTTCAGTTCTTTCAGCTTGAGAAATGCCAAGTGAGTTCTACCCTTTTGAGTTTCTATAACCAGGTCTTTGCACGTTTTGTTGTAACACTTTACTTTCTCTTCTTGAGCCACCCTTTGAAATCTTCTGTTCAGCTCTTTTACTTCATCATTTCTTCCTTTTGCTTTAGCTACTCTATGTTTGAAGATGTCACCTTGAAGACTAAGGTGCACCTGACCCAAGCCATGGTGTTTTCAATCACCTCATATGCATGCGAAAGCTGGACAATGAATAAGGAAGACCAAAGGAGAACTGATGCCTTTGAATTGTGGTGTTAGAGAAGAATATTGAATATACCATGAACTGTCAAAAGAACGCACAAATCTGTCTTGGAAGAAGTACAACCAGAATGCTCCTTAGAAGCAAGGATGGTGAAATTAAATCTCACATACTTTGGACATGTTATCAGGAGGGATCAGTCCCTGGAGAAGAACGTCATGCTTGGTAAAGTAGAGAGTCAGTGAAAAACAGGAGGACCCTCAACAAGATAGATTAACACAGTGGCTGCAGCAATGGACTCAAGCATATAAATGATTATGAGGATGGTGCAGGACTGGGCAGTGTTTCATTTTGTTGTATATAGGGTCAGAACTGACTGGACGGCACCTAACAACAATACTCTACATTCAAGAGCAACTTTCAGATTCTCTTCTGACATCCATTTTCCTCTTTCTTGTATTTTTAATGCCTGTCTTAGTTATCTAGTGCTACTATAACAGAAATACCACAAGTGGATGGGTTTAACAAAGAAAAATTTATTCTCTCACAGTCTAGTAGCCAAGAAATTTGAAGTCAGGGTGCCAGCTCCAGGGGAAGGTTTCTCTCTCTGTTGGCTCTGGAGGAAGGTCCTTGTCATCAGTCTTCCCTTGGACTATGACCTTCTCAGGGACCCTGGGTCCAAAGGACACACTATTCTCCTGGCTCTTGTTTCTTGGTGGCATCAGGTCCCCCTGTCTCTACTAGCTTCTTTTATATCTCAAAAGAGATTGACTTAAGATAAAACCTAACCTTGTAGATTGAGTCCTGCCTCATTAACATAACTGCCCCTAATCCCACCTCATTAACATCATAGAGGTAGAATTTACAACACACAGGAAAATCACATCAGATCACAAAATATTGGACAATCACAAAGTACTGGAAATCATGGCCTAACCAAATTGATACACATTTTGGGGGGACACGATTCAATCCATAACAATGACCTCTTGCTTTCTTCATGTATGATGTCCTTGATGTTATTCCACAACTCATCTGGTCTTCAGTCATTAATGTTCAATGCGTCAAATCTATTCTTGAGTTGGTCTCTAAATTCAGATGGGATATACTCAAGGTCATACTTTGGCTTTCGTGGACTTGTTCTAATTTTCTCCAACTTCACCTTAAACTTTATACGAGCAATTGATGGTATGTTCCACAGTCAGCCCCTGGCCTTGTTCTGACTGATAATATTGAGCTTTTCCATTGTCTCTTTCCACAGATGTAGTCGATTTGATTCCTGTATATTCCATCTGGTGAGGTCCATGGGGATAGTTACCATTTACGTTGTTGAAAAAAGGTATTTGCAATGAAGAAGTTATTGGTCTTGCAAAATTCTATCATGTCATCTCCAGCATCATTTCTATCACCAAGGTCATATTTTCCAACTACCAATCCTTCTTCTTTGTTTCCATCTTTTGCATTCCAATTGCAGGTAATTATCAATGCATCTTGATTGCACATTTGATCAATTTCAAATTGCAGTTGTTGTTGTTGTTAGATATCATTGAGTCGGTTCCCACTTATAGCGACCCTATGTACAACAGAACGAAACGCTGCCCAGTCCTGTGCCATCCTCACAATCATTGTTATGCTTGAGCCCATTGTTGCAGTCACTGTGTCAATCCATCTCGTTGGCAGTCTTCCTCTTTTTCACTGACCCTCTACTTTACCAAGCATAATGTCCTTCTCCAGGGACTTATCCCTCCTGATAACATGTCCAAAGTATATGAGATGAGGTCTCACCATCCTTGCTTCCAAGGAGCATTCTGGCTGTACTTCTTCCAGGATAGATTTATTCATTCTTCTGGCAGTCCATGGTATAGTCAATATTCTTTGCCAACACCACAATTCAAAGACATCAATCCTCCTTTGGTCTTCCTTATTCCTTTTCCAGCTTTTGCATGTATACGAGGCAATTGAAAATGCCATGGCTTGGTTAAGGAGCATCTTAGTCCTTAAATTGACATCTTTGCTTTTTAACACTTTAAAGAGATCTATTGCAGCAAATTTGCCCAATGCAGTGCGTCTTTTGATTTCTTGACTTCTGCTTCCATGAGTGTTGATTGTGGATCCAAGTAAAAATGAAATCTTTGACAACTTCTATCTTTTCTCTTATTATCATGATGTTGTTTATTGTTCCAGTTGTGAGGATTTTTGTTTTTAGGAGGTAGCATATGATTGTTTTGTTATGCTGAGGTGTGTAATCTGTGTCAAAGGCTGTGGTCTTTGATCTTCATCAGTAAGTATTTCAAGTCCTCTTCAGTTTCAGCAAGAAAAGTTGTGTCATCTGCATATCTCAGGCTGTTAAGGAATCTTCCTCCAATCCTGATTAGGCGTTCTTCATATAGTACAGCTTCTAGAATTATTTGCTCAGCATATAGATTGAATAAGTATGATGAAAGGATACAACCCTGACACATACCTTTCTTAACTTTAAAACACATGGTATCCCCTTGTTCTGTTCAAATGACTGCCTGTTGATCCATGTACAGGCTCCTCATGAGGACAACTCTGATTCTTCCCAATGTTATCCGTAATTTGTTATGATCCACACAGTTGAATGCCTTTGCATAGTCGATAAAATACAGGAAAACATCTTTCTGGTATTCTCTGCTTTCTGCCAGGAGCCGTCTGACATCAGCAATGATATTCCTGGTTCCACATCCTCTTCTGAATCTGGCTTGAATTTTTGGCAGTTCCCTGTTGATATACTGCTGCAGCCACTTTGGAATGATTTTCAGCAAAATTTTACTCTCATGTGATATTAATGATATTGTTCAGTAATTTCTACATTCGGTTGGATCATTTCTCTTGGGAATAGGTATAAATATGGATCACTTCAAGTCAGTTGGCCAGGTAGCTATCTTCCACATTTCTTGGCATAGATGAGTGAACACTTTCAGCACTGCATCCGTTTGTTGAAACATCTCGATTGTCATTCCATCAATTCCTGAAGCATTGTTTTTCATGAATGCCTTCAGTGCAGCTTGGACCTCTTCCTTCAGTACCATCAGTTCCTGATCATATGCTACCTCCTGAAATGGCTGAACATTGCTCAGTTCTTTTTGGTACGGTGACTTTGTGTATTCTTCCATCCTCTTTTGATGCTTCCTGCATCGTTTAATATTTTCCCTGAAGAATCCTTCAATATTGCAACTCAAGGCTTGAATTTTTCCTTCCTTTCTCTCAGCTTGAGAAATGCTGAGTATGTTCTTTCCTTTTGGTTTTCTATTTCCAGGTCTTTGCACATGTCATTATAATAATTTTCTTTGTCTTCTTTAGCCGCTCTTTGAAATCTTCTGTTCAGCTCTTTTACTTCATCATTTTTTCCATTCACTTCAGCTACTCAACAATCAACAGCAAGTTTCAGAGTCTCTTCGGACATCAGTTTTGATCTTTTCTTTCTTTCCTGTCTTTTTAATGACCTCTTGCTTTCTTCAGGTACACTGTCTTTAATGTCATTCCACAATTCTTCTTGTTTTCAGTCATTAGTGTTCAAGGTGTCAAATCTATTCAGACTGCAGAAGTTGGTAAAAATCTTCAATTTCTTCATCTTTGGCCTTAGTGGTTGGTGTGTAAATTTTAATAATAGTTGTATTAATTGGTCTTCCTTGTATGTATATGGATATTATCCTATCACTGATGGCATTGTACTTCAGGATAGATTTTGAAATGTTCTTTTTGATGATGAATGTGACACCATTTCTCTTCAATTTGTTATTCCCAGCATAGTAGACTGTATGGTTGTCTGATTCAAAATGGCCAATACTGGTCCATTTCAGCTCACTAATGCCTAGGATATTGATGTTTATGTGGTCCATTTCATTTTTGATGTCTTCCAATTTTCCTGGATTCATACTTCGTACATTCCAGGTTCCGATTATTAATGGATGTTTGCTGCTGTTTTTTTTTATTTTGAGTCATGCCACATCAGCAAATGAAGTTCCCAATACCTTGACTCCAATCTCTATCATTAAGGTCAACTCTACTTTGAGGAGGCAGCTCTCCTCCAGTCATCTTTTGAGTGCCTTCCAACCGGAAGGGCTCATCTTCCGGCACTATATCAGACAATGTTCCGCTACTATTCATAAAGTTTTCACTAGCCAATTTTTCCAAAAGTAGACTGCCAGTTTCTTCTACCTAGTCTATCTTAGTCTAGAAGCTCAGCTGAAACCTGTCCACCAAGGGTGACCCTGCTGGTATTTGAAATTCCAGTGCCAGAGCTTCCAGTATTTCAGTAACATGCAAGCCACGACAGTACAACAAACTGATAGACATGTCATATAAAGTTAGTGATTAGTTTTTCCATCTTGTTGAAGAATGCTATTGGGATTTGGATCAAGACTGAATTATATCTATATATTTCTTTGACTCGTATTGATGCTTTCACAATGTTAAGTCTTCCTATCCAAGAGCATGGTATGTTTTTCCACTTATGTAGGTCTCTTTTGGCTTCTTGCAGCAGTGTTTTGTAGTTTTCTTTGTATAAGTCTTTTACATCCCTGGCTAGGTTTATTCCTAAGTCTTTTATATTTTGGGGGGCTATTGTAGATGGTATTGTTTTCCTGATTTCCTTTTCAAAGTTCTCTTTGTTGATGTACAGGAATTCACCTGATTTTTGTATGTCGATATTATATCCTGCCACTTTGCTGATGACACATAAATTTTTAACTCAAATAAAATTAGGCACTTTTCCTGATTTGACAACACGTTACATGTAACTCATGATGCATCAAATAAGCCTTATATTTTTCAGCATTTTTCTTAACAAAGTAGTGTTAAAAATAATCAAAACTCATCGAAATTTGAACATAAGATTTATTCTAAGCAGTTATTCTATGTGCATACAGGGAGACCATTTTGATTTCAGAAAAAGCAAATGGATCAAAGAAGCTAGGGACAATGTGGCTTATAAGAGCAGAGGAGGGAGAAATATGCAAGATCAACCATTGGCTAATATTAACATGGTTGATTTAACCCTGCCTGCCACCTTTTGGAGCCCTGGTGGTGAAGTGTTTAAGAGCTGGGCTGCTAACCAAAAGGTCGGCTGTTCAAATCCACCAAACACTCCTTGAAAACTCTATGACGCAATTATACTCTGTCCTATAGGACTGCTATGAGTCAGGATCGACTCGATGGCAACGGGTTTGGCTTTGGTCTTTCCCCCTTTTATTGAAACCAGTGGATATCAGTTCACAGGATAGTCTCTGCCTGTGCACCCAGCCATATCTTTTGAGATTCAAATATATCAAACCTGATTTCAATCAGGAAAGAAAAGATTTACAACATTAGGTGAAAGAAAAGCTGCTAGCTGATTAATTTTAGTCAGGGATTTCTTTAAAGTGAATATTTGATTTTGTGGGTAAGAAAGCTCCAAAGTCAAAGCAAGATATCTGCTGTCAGTTTCTTTCTTTGACATATTCACCATACTGATAATGAATCACTTTTAATCTTTGATCACTAAGCATTGAATGGGCACCAATCTATGTTCTTTTGGTCTTATGTTATTGTTGTTGTTATGTGCCATCAAGTCGGTTCTGACTCATAGCAACACTATGTACAGCAGAACGAAACACTGCTCGGTCCTGTGCCATGTTCAAAATCATTGTTATGCTTGAGACAATTGTAGCAGCCACTGTGTCAACCCATCTGATTGAAGGTCTTCCTCTTTTTTGTTAACCCTCTACTTTATCAAGCATGATGTCCTTCTCCAGGGACTGATCCCTCCTGACAACAAGTCCAAAGTATGTGAGATGTGGTCTCGCCACCCTTGCTTCTAAGGAGCATTCTGGTTGTACTTCTTCCAGGACTCACAGGTACTGCTTTGTGGGGTACAGTAGCTGTTTGTGAAATGTATGTTATTCTTCTTGGTTCTTTAGCTTCTTTTCTTTGTTGTTCCTCTAATCAGAATGAGACCATTTGACATATCTTAGATGGCTGCTCTCAAGCTGTTAAGACTCAAGACACCAAGCAGCTTAGTAGCTTATAATAATATAAAAGATCAGAATGAGGACAATGTATAAGCCAATGGCCTGAAAGGCTTGTCTGGCCCATGAAACCAAATTTTCTAACTTGACCACAAGTCACAAGAAGATGGGAGAGGAGCATCTGCAGCGTGCATTGCATCTCTGGCCATGAACTTATACTAAAACTGTGTCTCAAGATAGGACTTAGGTGTCCACAACAATTTTATTTTTACCAAAGTACAAACTCTTCTTTGGGAAGTAGGTAAATAATTCAGAGCTAATCTATTTTATACTGTAATTATCTTTATGTGTACTATTTCAGAGAGAGTATATAGCATGGTCTACATTATGAACAGAGGCACCTTGTCTAATATCATTCATAATCTTAAAAAAAGTGTATATTTTACACTGTTTAAATCAATTTCAGTAATTAAGGGTATTATAGGTATTATAGAACAGCTAGCTAATGTTCTGTTTGTGAATAGACCCTGATTTGATAGCAGTTTAGTCAACTGTTTGATGGCTTTCAGCCTTAGTCTCTCATATTACCAAATTTTCCTTTTGGTTAATTGATTATGTAGAGAACAACATAAACCAGGTAACAAGAACAATTCTAATCTACAAGTAGATCATTAGTTGTCTGTGGTTTCTAAAAGACAAGGAATAAAAAGCAGAATTTGATAGCCCACGAGGACTTATCATAATTTCCTATTCCTGTTGAAACATAACATTTCTCTATACGGTCACCCTCCTTTCAATCAAGACGATCTCAGACAAAGTCTTTCGTGATTTAAAATAAGGCTGTACATTATTATTTACATAGGTGCAGCAAGAATGGTAATTTATCATATAAACTGCATTGATGGACATTCTGGTCATACTTGATTCTCTGAGCACCATTCTCAAATATGATGTTCCAGGCAATGTTTATATAACCAAGATTTCCAATTATGCCCTGTTAGCAAATGGGACAGATTCTGATTGAACTTATGCAAATAACTATAATGCCATAAAAAATAAGAAAACTTATTAATAGTTTTGCAATTCCAGAGGGATTAAACCAAACCAAAAGTACCATGCCTATTGTCGTTGAGTCGATTCTGATTCAGGGTGATAGAAATGATGTTTCATCTTTGTTTTCATAAAATACTATATTAATTTATTGTCAGCTATAAATAGTTTAGGAGAAAAGAGAAAATCATTTCTTATATCCAGAAAACAGAACATTAAAACATTAATAATATCCCTTCACATAAAACCCATTGTAATCTTTTAGTCCACACAGTTCTGTAATTAATTTCTGTTCCATTTGTCCTGGATCAACAGTCATGAACCCATCAACTTCTTCACAGGAATTCTGGAAATCTTGATTCAGTCCAGTGGTATAAGTAGTCCCATTTAAAAGTTCAGGTCCAAATATCTGGCATAGTCTTTTTATGGGTCCCTCTTGGTGAAAGAAAGAAAAACAAAACAAAAAAACCCCTCCAGTTTGTGGTTTATTGCAGGCGCCTTCAGGACATCATCAAAGTAAGAACTATCTGCAGATGATAAGACTTAAAGATATCCACGGTTAACTTATTACTAACAGTAATTCATATTAGTGAAAGACCCGATAAAAATTCATGACAAAAGTAACGCAAGACAAAACAAAAGTCAACCCAAAATAAAACTTTAGACAAAATATCTCTAAACATGATTAACCTTATTTTCTAATTTTTGAAAATGGATGACCATATTCCTTAATGAAGAAAAAAAAAAAAACTTTAGATATAACATATAATAATCCTGAGACATAATATAATATGAATATAAAATATACAGTTAGGATTTACCACTGGTGGAGCAGTGGTTAAGAGCTTGGCTGCTAACCAAAAGGTTGGCAGTTCGAATCCACCAGCTGCTCCTTGGAAACCCTATGGGGCAGTTCTACTCTGTCTGTAGGTCACTATGAGTCGGAATCAACTTGACAGCAATGGGTATTAAGTTTCTAAGTATCTGAATATTAATAAAGTTCTTAGAGGTAAGCAGAGTAAACCCTCAGTTGAAAACCCTTGACTTCAGTGCTACTAGATTTACATTTAAGAGTAAATTTGCAAGCAAAAATAACTAAAATTACGACCCAGCAGCTCTTCAGGTGAAAGACCTGGCAATCTGCTCCCATAAAGATTGTCGTTGTTGTTGTTAGGTGCTGTCAAATTGGTTGCAACTCATACAACTGTATATACAACAGAACAAAACACTGCCTGGTCCTGCACCGTCCTCACAATCGTTGCTATGTTTAAGCCCATTGTTGCAGCTGCTGTGTCAATCTATCTCTATGGGGAAGTGTCTATGAGTGGAATTTGACTTGATGGCATCCAACATTATATATATATATATATATAGAGAGAGAGAGAGAGAGAGAGAGAGAGCTTAGAATGAAATATACCAAAATAGTGGTTATAATTGGGTGGTGGGATTACAGGTGATTCTGATATTCTTTTTATACTTTTCTGTGTTTTCCAAATTTTTATCAGTCACATGTGTTAAAATTATAAAAAAATAAAAACAAAGATCCAAGCAACAAATATATATATATATATAAAATCTACCCCTGCAATCTCCACCAACTTCATTAAGTTCTGTCAAGTAAACTGACTAGCACTGATGATTCCTTCTTTCTTACATTCTCACCTTAAATTTGTTTCCCATAGCTACTGCTGCTGACTCACAGCCTCCCAGCTGCTGCCTTTGCCTTTCTGTACAAACACTGCTAGGGCCCTCTTCGTGTGCTAGATTCCTGAATATTAGCGCTTTGTGTTATTAGCCCATTACTCAGATATCAGTGTTGATGATCATGGTATCTTAGGAGCATCCTTCAAGGCAGAGCCTGAGAAAGGGATTCAGATATATGTGACTTATGGAGGGAATTGTCTTTAGGAAAAACCCAAAAGGCAGTAGGGGAAACTGGACAATGAAGGGGAAAGGGCCAAGGAAGGACGTGGTCTAAGGTAACCTGTAGTCTTGACCTCACCAACAGGAGACTCAGAGACATAAATCATATCACAGACTTGCATTACCTGCGGTATAGTGGCCAGGCTTCTTCTATACCCCTACATCAGCCATTCTTTGGCCACTCAGGGGGTGGAGGACATGATGATGCTCTAGCCTCCCCAGCAGATGGCTCCTATCAGCGAAGGGCAATTCTCAAAGAAAGTCACAGGGTAAGCTGTTAGCTGCAGAACTCAAAGCACCTGAGGGGTGCCTGCAATACAGGCAATAGAAATCTGGGTAGAGTACCAACCATGTCTACTACTCATGGTGATAAGGGAAGAGAGGAGGGGAAGGAAATGAAGGAGAAGGGGAAGAAGGAGGAGAGAATTCCAAACAATGCCAGGCAGTGTTAAAAGGACACAATTGAAGGTATTTTAACTGATGTTCCCCTTCCAGTCTGGAAGAATGCTGATTCTGGGTAAAGCGGCTGAAACATTCAGTAGAGTAGGATGTCACTAAAAGACTGTAATCATATGAAGGCATTTAAAAATTCCAGAACATAACAGAGTGTAATGAGTTCGAGGGAGTTCAGGGGTGATCAAGAAAAAAGACGACTTCAAGATAACAGAGTTGTGCAACAAGTTATTTACTGGTACCATTGCACTGACAGCCACATACAGGGGGTGGTCCCCCTCAGCAGGAGCTCTTCCAGAGGCAGGTGGAGCTCCAGAAATCAGCAGAAGGGGAAGAGAGCATGAAAACCCCTGAGAAGAGAAGGGTATGGGGAAAGCTACCTGTCTCTATATAATGTCCTTTTGCAGCAAGGTGGGGAATTTCTGGGACATATCCAGGTGGAGCTCTTTATAGCTACAAGATTTTATCTTTTATCTTACCTATGGCTAGCAGATGCTGGGTGCAGTTTTGCAGAGTATGTAAAGCAGGTGGGCTCTAAGTGGCTAAAAGTCTGTCTATTTGGGCTATTTTTAAAGTAATTTGAGTTTGGTGTTGGGGGGCTTTTTTGTGGGGGTAGGAGAGGGATGGGGAGGCGAGAGTATGAGGGTGGAGGGTGAGGAGGGTAATAGGTCTCAGCTTGCTATGAAGAAGCAAACGACTTGCAGCCAATACACCAAAGCCATGGATGAATCATTTAAATAATATATAGTTATTTAAAAAGTTATTAACATAATGTTAAATATTAGAGATTCCTGCTTGGATGAATCCTTTATTTGTTCTGAACCCCTAAAACAGTTTGAACAGCAGGTAAACAATTTCTTCTAAAACGAATACTTTCTCCATATAATCGTGAGCCTTAAAAACAGCTGCTGCCTTTTCCCTTGTTGCCATGAATCGGCTCTGCCTAATGCTGACCCCATGTGTACGACAGAATGAAACCCTTCCTGGTCCTGCACTGTCTGTCAGTTTGTTGCACTGTGGTGGCTCGCACGTTTCTATGATGCTTTGAAACTATGCCATGGGTATTTCAAATACCAGCAGGGTCACCCATGATGGACAGGTTTCAGCAGAGCTGCCAGACCTAGACAGGCTAGGAAGAAAGGCCTGACGATCTACTTCCAAAAATTAGCCAGTTAAAAACCCTATGGGTCACAGCAAAATATTGTCCAATAGACTGCTGGAAGATGAGCCCCTAGGTTGGAAGGTGCTCAAAATACACAGTGGTTGCAACCATGGACTCGAGCTTACAGCAACATTTCCCCTAGAGATGGCTCAATTTTGGAATCTCATGAAAGGACTCCTTTGTCCAGTGGAGTGAATTACTGAGGAACTCAGGGATAAGAAGATCTGTAAGCTATGCTGTAAAAACCTTTACCCTTCCTAGCTTTGATTTCATGGTGTTGCGGACAAATAGGATTGTTGTTGTTGTGTGCCATCAAGTCAAACCCGACTCATAGAGACCCTACAGAACAGAGTAGAACTGCCCCATAAGGTCTCCAAGGCTGTAATATTTATGGAAGCAGACTGCTGCATTTTTCTTGTGCAGTGCGGTGGGTTCGAGCTGCTAACCTTTCGGTTAGCAGCCCAGCACTTTAACCACTGCGCCATCAGGGCTTCTTAACAAATAGGACCCAATTCAAAAACCAAACCCGTTGCTGCTGAGTCAATTCCAACTCATAGCGACCCTATAGGACAGAGTAGAACTGCCCCATAGGGCTTCCGAGGAGCAGATGATGGATTCAAACTGCCTACCTTTTGGTTAGCAGCTGAACTCTTTTCTCCTTATTCAGTCATGTTCTATGGGCTGAACTGTAAGGGAACTGTTGAGGTCTTTATTCATCATGCTCTAAGGGCTGAGCTGTAAGGAACAGACGAAGCAGCACACTGGAAGCAGAACAGTTTAGGTCTTTTCAGAATTACTTCAGTTTCCAAGGCCTAGGTCTACAGGTGCAAAATCTGCCTTCACTTGAGTGAAGAAGTCAAGTTCATTATTGGATGTTAGGCAAGCTTGAAAACTTTACTTTTCAACATGTTTGGATCGTATTGTGTAAATCTAACAAAGAGTGTGTTTTTCTCTCTAATTCTCTCACAATTCAAAGAGTAGAACTTCCAAAGCAGACAGTGAGATTATTGACAGGTATGAGCACAGAGTGTACAAAGAAAGGAAAAAAAAAAAAAAAATAGAAATACTAGGAAAAAGAAGAAGAAAGGAAGAAGTAGAAAAGCAGGCATTTGAAAAATATCTTTCTCTTCACTAAGCAACTTATTTCCTAACTTTTTGTAGCTCTTGTGATCCTCTTCAGGAAACTTAGTGATGTCATTTCCCTTCAATTGGCCAGTTACATAAATGCTGGAAAAGAGCCAAGTAAAACAGCCCTCAAACAGATGGCCGTGTGTGTAAATGCCAGAAAGTGAGAACAGCCATTTGCGGTTATTATTATTTTTTTTACCCCACACATGGTATAATGTTTATTTTACAGTCTTTCTTACGGACTTATGTGGATCATTCTTTTCATTTTTTTCTAGGAAAAAAATCCCAAAGGAAGCAGTCATAAAATACAAAAGACACAACACGAAATCGTGATCCGGTAACAACAGAAGCGAGCGCTACAGTGTGGAGCAGAGCGGCCACCAAAAGAGGCCCCCGCCATGCTATCTGATGATCAAACAGGCTAGGAAAGATCTCTCTCTAACGGTCATGACATTTCAAGCAAGGAGATTTGACAATGAGGCCAGTGAACTCGCCTTATGATCCTAAAGAAATTAGGAACGGCATGCCTGCATTGCTTTTACAAAACAGCACGCTTTACAGATCGACTCTTACTCCTTCCAAGCAAATCTAAATGCAGCTACAGAGATTCCTTCGCGATGACTGACCTACAAATCTCCCCGCTCCATGTACATATTGATGCAATCAAGAGCAGTTTACACTTTTGTAACTGTGAAGAATTTCAGTTATGCATAATAAAACATAGCGAGGAGTTTGAGGCTTTGCAGCTTCAAACACTCACTTCTGTTCTCGGGGTCTGCAATGACTGATAATACCATTTCCTGCCCTTGCTGTTAATGAAAATGGAAAATGGATGTTCTTTTAATAACTAGTACGGCAAATGTAATGCAGGTTCAAAGAAAAGTTAGCTAATCCTTCGAAAGTTCTTTCAACTGACTTCCTTTGATATTTTAATATTTCAGTTAAATAGGAACATGTAAACAAATTTTTAAAAAAATCAACCCTCGGAAATCCAGGTGCCATAGGTATTAGGAGGAAGGGAAAAAAAAATAAGAGTGAGTTAATTATGGTCCCCCTCTTGATTATTTCTTTTTTCTGAAAATGTTTCTTTTATCTCCAAGGAGATTAAAGAACTTAACTTCTCTTTCATCCATCAAATTTTCACATGTATGTAGCTATGCAGTCTATAATATCTACTTGGTAATATACCAGTAAAATGTCACTGATTTGTTTGTTCACAAATAGTCATTAAGCAATAATTATGTACCAAGGACTGTGCTAACAACAGGTGATATAGAGATATCAACTACGGAATCATTAGGAGCCCTGGTGGCGCAGTGGTTAATCACTCAGCTGCTAACCCACCACTTCGAACCTACCAGTCGCTGTGCTGGAGAAAGATGAGGCAGTCAGCTTCAGTAAAAATTTACAGCCTTGGAAACTCTATGGGGCAGTTCCACTCTGTCCTGCAGGGTCGCTATGAGTCAGAATGGACTCGACAGCAACTTATTAATGAAATGGGTCAAATATTTTACAGATTCTATATTTAAACATTATTTTCTGGTCTTTTCAAAGCTTCTACCTAGTTTTGTGTTATTCTAACACTTGCGTCCCAGGAAACTATTTGGAATTCTGTTATTTCCCATGAGAGTTCTATACCTCTTAGGTCAGGGAAGGATAGTTTTAGAGACCCTGTTACCTTAAGGAAAGATTGTGTCCTCAAAAGGTTGTTATGCTTATTTTGGACCCTGCTGCCTGAACTCCACCAAACAGAGTAATAAGTTCCATATGCCCATTTTTTTGAAGAACACTTTTTCAAAGCAGCAAATGTTTTGACGGATTGGCTCTTGGAGAGCCTGAATACTGTTATACACATCGTTTAGCATTTCACAAGGCCCCCACTGTTAAATTCTGGGAACAGGGCCAGGCTAACCTACCTACTGGTGCTCTAAGTAATGTTAAAATATTGAGAATTCTTAACCATCATGCTTTACCAAGACATATTTGGAATGTGAGGATTTCTTTGCTGCCATGAAACCATGTGAGTGTGTGTGTGTGTGCTCTGAGTGAAAGAAAAGAACAGGCCCTGAGAGTCTACAAATGAACAAAAAGCTCACTGATAGGACTTTTTAAATGTTTACACTTTTAAATAGTTCATCTAAAGTAGTTGCTGAATTCCAATCTTAAATATATATGTATATATATATGAGAAGCCATGAAAAGCGGCATAAATGCAATGTTTTTATGTTGCTATCTCCAGGCAATTGTAGTCTTCTTACTTGCCTAGTATTTATCAACTCTGTGCATTGTGTATTACTCATATGAATAAGCATTCTTTAATCTAGTGTTTCCCAAATTTACTTGAGTGTAAGATTCACCTGGAACACCCACCTTTGCCTCCCCTCCAGGATTCTAATTCAACAGATCAGGGGTTGGGTCTTGGAACTCATATATGCAAGAATTAGCTTGTGTTTCTCGGGACCCGGTATGAGAACTTTAAGACATTTTAGGAAACACTTCAAAAGCCAAAAGCTAAGATTATATCTAAGTACAGCCACCAAACCTACTATTCCTAATTATTTGTCTTTGAATTTATTGACTTCTGAATTCCTTTCGTGCAATAGATTTTTTCATTAAAATTTTATTAACATTCCTGTGTCTGTTCTTTCACATTGTTCCAATATCTGTCTGTTTGCAATAATATTATGTACAATAATATGAGTGTTCAATGTGATAAATTTTTAAATTATTATTCATGGTAAGAAGATATTCTCACCATGGAAACTTGTTTCCTTACACATGTGGTTGATTGGGGACGACGTGCAAAGCACTTGAAGATAAAGTGTTAAGAATTATTACTCACTGAAAAGTAATACAATCCAATGATCTCTGATAATATCATATAAGGTAGTGGACATATTTTACTAGATTAAATTCTGAGTGCATAGGGGGGCAATATAGCAAAGAATGTAGTCAGATGCCAAGATTAAAATCCTAGTTATACCGTTAAGAACGCTGAGATCTTGGGTAGGCCTGATATCTTCTCTAAACTCCCAGAAGCCTCTCTTTCCTGATTTGTGAAATGAAAAATCTACCGCATAAAGCTTATATGAGATTTAGGGAGATAACCAATGTAAAGTTTGGCATGTAGTAACTGCTATAAATTGTTAAGTTTATTATTATTATTACTATTATTGAAATATTAGTTGGTGACCTAACATTGGCCAGGCATAGACTCATACACAAGATAGTCCAAGTCCCCTGATCTAGGGAGAACATACTGAGGTGGACAGAAAATAATTCAGTACTGAATAAATAAAAAGAACTTCAGATATCACGAAATGCTGGAAGGGAAACACAGTAGGGTAATGGGCTAGGAAGTAACTGGGAGGAGTGGACAGCATTAGCAGAGATGGTCAAAGACAGCCTATTAAAGCCTAGTCAAGGTATTCTCGAGTCTGAGTGATAAATAGGAATCTGTCATTCAAGGATCTGGGGGAGAACATTCCAGGCAGAGGTGGGCTCAAGAAAGCCTGTGTGGTTGGGTAGTAGTGAGTAAGAGCCAGATGGGATGACATGAAATAGTAAGTAGGCAGGGATAGCATGCATATTTCCCCATTTGATTGTTTCTTTTTAAACTGGAGGCCAACATATTTGTATTTTAAATTTTTAAGAAGAAATTATTCTCATTTAGGGATAGAGGTGGGGAAAGTACCTTTAAGTTGTATTTTGTTTAGTTTCATTTGTTTTTTTTGAGGCTTGTATTCAAAGGGGATGGTTGGCATCTATTCTGATCAATTGTTGCCCATGCCTTACATATTGTTAAATATTTTGAAAATCGCAGCTTGTATCTAATATTTCATTTTTGACAAGGAAAAATAGATTTGGAATTTTTTTTTTAAAGCCCAGAACAATGAATGTGCCCAATGACTTGTCTGTGGGAGAAAAAGTCATAAATGCTTATTTAGTTAAAATTGCAAACTCAACTTTCTCCCCCTTTCACAAGTAATTATGTTGGTTCATTGATGGCTGTTCAATTTTCTAGCTGATTTTCCCAGACTTAGAAGTCATTTGGAGCCCTGGTGGTGCCCTGGTTAAGAGCTCCACTGCCATCTAAGAGGTCTGCAGTTAGAACCGACCAGCGCTCCTTAGACACCCTATGGGGCAGTTATGCTCTGTCCTGTAGGGTCGCTGTGAGTCAGAATCGACTTGGCGTCAACAGGTTTGGTTTTGTGTGTGTGTGTGTGTGTGTGTGTGTGTGTGTAAGTCATTTACTCACTCAATTACAACAACACTGTGATCCACTGTAAGGAATGTTACTTTTGAGTATAACAAACAATGATATACATATTATTAGGGATAATTTCTATAAATGAGGAACATTAGTAAAAATAGCAATTGCTCTATTTTAGATATAAAAATAAAAATTTTCCACAAAATTATGGAATTTCAAGGTTGGAGACTACTATTAAAATTTACTACTCCAAACCCTAACTATAGAGATGAAGAAAATTAAACCCAAAGAAGTAAACCACTTACACACAATCAGTTAGATCAAAAAAGACAGTTATAATTAAAATTCAAATGACCTAATTCCCTGGTTTGTACTTTTTCTGTACATAAGCACACAGAGACACATGTTTGCTCTGTAAGAAGAAAATTGGATTTTTATGGAGACTTAAAGAAAAAATAAATAAGGCTTTAGTTCAATCATCATTATCTGAGTATAACATTTTATTGAACAATCATCTAGGACCAAATAATCCTTATTGAGTCAAGCTTTCAACACCATAGGCTTCATAATCTATACATTTTCACATTTTAGTAGCCCTAAAATTTGACAGCAACTAACAACAAAACATAAACAATGGAAAATGAAATAGAAATTTGTGTGCCCCAATTTGCAAAAATTTAGACAGAGTTGGAATAAACATGAGTACAGGTTTCCATTCTCAGTCTGTGATTGAAATTCTAATCTATTTTTAGAATGGTACAAGGCTAAGGGAATCACTGCTAAAGTATCTTATTACTATATAACCAGAGGACATTGTTGTGTTGTTAGGTGCCCACGAATGGGTTCCGACTCATAGCGACCCTAAGTGCAACAGAACGAAACACTGCCCAGTCCTGCGCTATCCTCACAATCTTCATTATGCTTGAGCCCATAGTTGCAGCCACTGTGTCAATCCATCTCACTGACGGTCTTCTTCTTTTTCACAGACCCTCTACTTTACCAAGCATGATGTCCTTCTCCACGGTCTGATCCCTCCTAATAACATGTCCAAAGTATGTGAAACATAGTCTCACCATCCTTGCTTCTAAGGAGCATTCTGGTTGTACTTCTTCCAAGACAGATTCATTCGTTCTTTTTGTCAGTCCCTGGTATATTCAATATTCTTCACCAACACCATAATTCAGAGGCATCAATTCTTCGGTCTTCCTTATTTACTGTCCAGCTTTCGCATGCATATGAGGCGACTGAAAACACCATGGCTTGGGTCAGGTGCACCTTAGTATTCAAAGTGACATCTTTGTTTTTCAACACTTTAAAGAGGTCTTTTGCAGCAGATTTGCCCAGTGCAATGCATCTTGATTTCTTGACAGTAGGAGTGTTGCTTGAGTGTTGCTTCCATGGGTGTTGATTGTGGATCCAAGAAAAATGAAATCCTTGACAACTTCAGTCTTTTCTCCTTTTATCATAATTGCTTATTGTTCCAGTTGTGAGAATTTTTGTTTTCTTTATGTTGAGGTGTGATCCATACTGAAGGCTGTGGTCTTTGATCTTCATCAGTAAGTGCTTCAAGTCTTCACTTTCAGCAAGCAAGGTTGTGTCATCTGCATATTGCAGGTTGTTAATGTGTTTTCCTCCAATCCTGATGCCCTGTTTTTCTTCACATAGTCCAGCTTCTCAGATTATTTGCTCAGCATACAGACTGAATAGGTATGGTGAAAGGTACAACCCTGATGCACAACTTTCCTGACTTTAAACCACGAAGTATCCCCTTGTTCTGTCTGAACAACTTGCCTCTTGATCTATGTACAGGTTCCACATGAGCACAATTAAGTGTTCCGGAATTCCCGTTCTTCGCAATGTTATTCATAACTTATTATGATCCACACAGTCGAATGCCTTTGCATAGTCAATCAAACACAGGTAAACATCTTGCTGGTATTCTCTCTTTCAGTCAAGGGCCATCTGACATCAGCAATGCTATCCCTGGTTCCACGTCCTCATCTGAATCCAGCTTGAATTTCTGGCAGTTCCCTGCCAATGAACTGCTGTAACCACTTCTAAATGATCTTCAGCAAAATTTTACTTGCAAGTGGTATTAATGATATTGTTCAATAATTTCCAAATTCTGTTGTATCACCTTTCTTTGGAATAGGCATAAATATCGATCTCTTCCAGTTGATTGGCCAGGTAGCTGTCTTCCAAATTTCTTAGCATAGATTAGTGAGCACTTCCAGTGCTGCATCCATTTGTTGAAACATCTCAGTTGGTATACTCTCAATTCTTGGAGATTGTGTTTCACCAATGCCTTCAGTGCAGCTTGGACTTCTTCCTTCAGTACCGTCAGTTCCTAATTATACACTACCACGTGAAATGGTTGAATGTCAACCAATTCTTTTTGGTATAATGACTCACAATACCTATTCAAAATGGAGCATGATTATTCCAAAACTGGGGCCCTCAGTTTTGTTTTTCTCTTTTGACAGACTGAGAAGCATACTTTGAAATAACATAGGGTTTCTCACTGACAGGTACTCTGTTCCAGCAGGTAAGGAGTAGGACAAAAGATTGCCACCCTCCCAATGCTGCCATTGCCATGTCATCATATCTGGCCACCAAACAATAGTGTACAGGAGAATCATTTGGTTTTCATGCCCGTTAATACAAATCAGTAAGAAGTAAGGAATGCTGGTAATGCCATTCTTCCAGGTGGCTAGATTGAGGGTCTATGGTACCCAATAGTCAATGGTGGGCTAATGACCACAAGTCCAGGGATGCTCCAGATCAGTCATGAACACTTAGGCAAAAGACTTTGTCTAAATCTCAAAGGTAGAGCATAAGATCAACCTCAGTGTCAGGAATAAACAAACACACACTAAGGTACAAAACAAAGAGGAAGAGAGGAAGAAAATGATTAAATGTTTTCTATGTGCTAAGCTCTGGTGAAGTCACTGAATATTATGTAATTTAAGTTTCCCAAAGTCCTTTGAGTAAGGGATCATAGTTATTTCATAAAGAAGGAAACTGAGGACCAGAGAGGTTAAATAACTTTCTCAAAATTCCACAATGACTCAGTGAAACCACCAGAATTTGAACCGATTTCAAGTCAAAGAGCCTTCCACTAAACTGAGGTTTGACTGTATAACCTGGTTCTACATCCAGTGAGGGCGTTCAGGCATGAGAAGGAAGATATTATTTATGGGTTTGGTCAAATAATTCTAAAGAAGGATTTATGAGCTGCTGTTTTATTTTCTAAGACAAGTGGCAAACTAAAGGGCTTGCCAAATTTCTGACAGGACAGGAGTGCTGTTTCCTATGCCTGGGATTAAGATTTTTTGTTCCTCCTTTTTGTAGCATCAGAGATGAAGTCTAGGGCCAGAAAAAATGTGTCTCCATAAAGTGAGGATTGAAATATAAACAAGGACTTGTCCCAACCGCCTCACAGCTCTCAAACAAAATTTCCTACACCTCCTCAGGCCCATCAGGAACTGCTACTGTCTAACATCTTTTTTTTTTTTTTCTCATTTCTCAAATCCAAACTTTCAGCTCTTGAAATAGAGCAGGTCAAATATGCTCATGCACGGAAAATGACAAGCTTCTGGTACAGTCCATTGGTGCAACAATGGTTATCTTTTATAGACAAAACAATCAAACTAACTCTACTTCAGTGAGTAAGCACAAAGGTGGATTATGCTTCAAGGGTTCACATAATAGAGCAGAGGATTAAAGTCTGATGGCTCCTAACCTTGTGTTCAGGCACTAACGAATCTGGTGATGAAGGTCTAAAGGCAATATCACATTTTAAGAACCAGTACATCCTAGATGCATCCAGTCCAATGGCTTAGATTTGTAGAGTTAAATGTTTTGTAGAGGTAGATGCCTTGGACTTGTGGAAGGACAGACTGTTAACAAGGTGTCGTAAAAAAAGGTTATTCCCTGAACCACCTTTGATAATTTCCTCTCCTACAATTTCTCTGTTTTTTCTCTATGAAACTATTATTATTCTGATGTCAGACATGCTGAATTGATTCTCTTTTATTTACTCTAATTTTTTCTATCCCCTCACTTCTTTTGGTCTAAAATCCTCAATTCTATTGTCCAAACTTTTCTTGACTTTTAAAGTTCTGCAGTTATATTTTAATTGCCAATGTTGTTGTTGTCAGCTGTCATTGAGTCAGCCCTCAACTCATGGTGACCTCAACTCATGGTGACCCCAACTCATGAAACCCCATGCACAAATGAACAAAATGTTTCCCAGTACTGTGCCACCACATGATCAATTGTGATTGAACGATTGTGATTCATAGGGTTTTCATTGGCTGATTTTCAGAAGTAGATCTCCAGGCCTTTCTTTCTTGTTTGTTTTTGTCTGGAAGCTCTGTTGAAATATGTTCAGCATCATAGCAACACACAAGCCCACACTGTCAGATGGGCGGTGGCTGCATAAGAGGTACATTGGCTGGGAATCTAACCTGGTCTCCCACACAGAAGGTGAGAATTCTACCTATGAACCACCGATGCCCGCATTTAATTGTCACTAGCTCTCTCGTATGTATAATAGATTTTTTTTTTTAAGAAATAAATATATTATCCAATTTCTATCAGCATACTAATTCAAAAATTTAAGATCTTGACTTCTTCCCTAGTTACTTCTATTTATTTGAATAGGTATCTTGGTCTTTCTATGTCACATTGAAGCTTTTCTTAATTTCTTGTGGTCAATTCTTATATAAGAATGTGGCAGGAGAAAGATTGTGTCCAGACTCCAACTTTATTAAATGATAGGCTTCACTCTCTGGAGGTGAGCAGATGAGGAGTCAACATTCCCTCCAACCCAACACAGAGGGCTTTATTCTGGGAGAACCATTGTGACACTAGGTACCTTAGTTATCCTTAGGAGTATTTGTTCAGTTCATTTAGGTAAGACATTAAGAAATTTTTGTACACTTTTTTCCTTCACACTAAACTCCTAGCTCATGGTCATTCTATTCCCTGCGATAGGGGCAAGAGAGAAGATTAAGTCCATTGTTCTACTTAAAGATCTTCAATTAATTTCCCATTTCTTTCCACTGTTTCATTCCTGGTCTTTGTCATGTTCTGCATAACTGGTCAGCTGCCTTCTGTTCTATGGCACCCCATATAATTGTTCAGTTCTAGCGATCTGTTTCATTCATTTTGCTTCATCAGCCCCTACCTCCCTTCACTTTCTGCCTTCTAGAAATATGTTGAAATTTCTCATCCACAGAGTACCCCATTCATATTTTATACTTACAATATATTATTGTTGTTGTTAGTTGCCATCAAGTCGATTCTGACTCGTGGAAACTCCACTTGTGTCAGAGTAGAACTGTGCTCCATAGGGTTTTCCATGTGACCTTTCAGAAGCAGATCACCAGGCCTATCTTCTGAGGCGCCTCTGGGTAGGCTCGAACCACCAGTCTTTCAGTTAGTAGTCAAGCGCTTAGCCGTTTGTGCCAACCAGGAACTTCTTTACAATGTGTACTGTAATTTGATATAATGTAATTTTACACTCATTTTAATTGTGACTTGGAAGAGAAAAGATCATATAACCATTTCTCAGTCATTTTGAACCAAATGAATTTCCTCAACCACAGAACTGACTAGCGTCCTAATTCTCTGTGCTACATCTGTGCTTGACTCTCAAATAATATTGAATAGATGAGTAACTGAATGACTCCATTCAAGTTAGCTTTTTTTTTTTTTCCTGTAATAAAATGTGTGGTGATTACAAAACAAATGTTGTTGTTGTTGGATGCCATCGAGCGAATTTCAACACATAGTGACCCCATGTGACAGAGTAGAACTGTCCCATCAGGTTTCCTAAGCTGTAATCTTTATGGAAGCAGATCACCAGGTCTTTTTCCTGCAGAGCTGCTGGGTGGGTTGAAACTACCAACCTTTTGATTAGCGGCCGAGCTTTTAACCACTGTGCCGTCAGGTCTCCTTAAAAGCCAAATAAGAGCTGATAATTTGGAATTCAGACATAACTATTATCAATTTCTTAATTGGGGTTAAATTTGTAATTTTATGGTTACTTGTTTGGCCAATTGACATGGATTTTCTGAGCATTTACTAAGGGTCCAGAGTTTGCTTAGTAAAATGGAAGCCCTGAAGGAACTCACAGTTTAGTCAAAGAAAAAAGGCAAAGGCCTCTGAAACAAAGAGCAAATATCTACTAAACTTGTGGTGACTGTGATAAATACAGAGTGTTCTCAAAGAGGAAGAGGTATGAAAAGATATCATGAATTGGCACAATAAAGAACTATGTCAGAGAAGAGGTTAAAGTCTCAAAAGACGGATAGAGCCTGGAAAGGCAGAGACGGAAAATGAAGATATTCTGTAAAATGATTAAGTAAGGTTTGCTTCCAGAGAAATGAAATATGTGGGGGGTAAATCATTCACACAGCAAGTACTTCCCTAAAGACAGGCAGTAATGATAAACCTGGACCACCGGTCAAAAACATTAAGATACAACAAGCAGAAGGTTAAAACAGGTAGAATAAATACAAATGCAATTCTGTTATCACTCCTATGTTAACCAATACTAAGCAGAGGTGGTAGCTATGAGTCAGAATCAACTCGATGGCAACAGGTTTGGTTTTTTTGGTTTAATCCTATTACTATACCTATAGGATAATTATAACACTAGTCAGTAGTTATTGAGCATTTTACATGGGCCAGTTCTGTGAAAGCACTTTATATTTAATTCTTATATGGATCTTATGAGGTAGGCATTATTATCCTATTTGCAGGGTGTTAGGAGGCTGACCCCCACACATCTGTCAGTTTGTTGTACTGTGGGGGCTTTTGCGCTGCTGCGATGCTGGAAGCTATGCCACTGGTATTCAAATACCATCGTGGTCATTCATGGTGGACAGGTTTCAGCTAAGCTTCTAGACGAAGACAGAATAAGGAGAAGGACCTGGCAATCTACTTCTGAAAAAAATTAGCCAGTGAAAACCTTATGAATAGCAGTGGAACATTGTCTCATGTAGTGCCAGGAGATCAATCTCTCAGGTTGGAAGACACTCAAAATACGATTAGGGAAGAGCTGCCTCCTCAAATTAGAGTCAACCTTAGTGACCTGGATGAAGTCAAGCTTTCAGAACCTTCATTTGCTGATCTGGCACAACTCAAAATGAGAAGAAACAGTTGCAAACATCCACTAATAATTGGAAAGTGGAAAGTACAAAGTATGAATCCAGGAAAATTGGAAAACATCAAAAATGAAATGGAGCACATAAACATTGATATCCTAGGCCTTAGTGAGCTGAAATAGACTGTTATTGGCCATTTTGAATCAGACAATCATACGGTCTACTATGCTGCGAATGAAAAATTGAAGAGGAATGGTGTTGCATTCACTGTAAAAAAAAAAAAAAAAAAAAAATTCAAGATCTATCCTGAAGTACAATGCTGTCAGTGATAGGATAATATCCACACACCTACAAAGAAGACAAGTTAATACAGCTATTATTCAAATTTACGTACCAACCACTAAGGCCAAAGAAGAAGAAATTAAAGATGTTTACCAGCTTACCAACATTGGCAGCCTGAAATTGATCAAACATGTAATCAGGATGCATTGATAATTACTGGTGATTGGAATGCAAAACTGGAAGCAAAGAAGAAGGATCAGTAGTTGGAAGATATGGTCTTGGTAATAGAAACAATGCCAGAGATTGCATGACAGAATTTTGCAAGAACAATGACTTCTTCATTGCAAATACCTTGTTTTCAACAGCATAAAGGGCGACTATACATGTGGACCTCACTTATGGAATACACAGGAATCAAATCAACAGCAGTTGTGGAAAGAGACCATGGAGAAGCTCAATATCATCATTCAGAAGAAAGCCAGGGGATGACTGCGGAACACACCATCAATTGCTCCTATGCAAGTTCAAGGTGAAGCTGAAGAAAATTAGAAAAAGTCAATAAGAGCCAGACTACAACCTTGAGTATATCCCACCTGAATTTAGAGACCATCTCAAGAATAGATTTGACACATTGAACACTAATGACTGAAGACCGGACAAGTTGTGGAAATGACATCAAGGACATCATATATGAAGAAAGCAAGAGGTCATTAATAAGACAGAAAAGAAAGAAAACACCAAAATGGGTGTTGGAAGAGACTCTGAAACTTGCTCTTGAAAGTCAAGTAGCTAAAGCAAACAAAACAGAAGAAATAATGAAGTAAAAGAGCTGAACAGAAGATTTCAAAGGGCAGCTTGAGAACACAAAGTAAAGTATTATAATCACATGTGCAAAGACCTGAAGTTATAAAACCAAACAGGAAAAACATGCTCAACATTTTTCAAGTAGAAAGAACTGAAGAAAAAAATTCAAGCCTCAAGCTGCAATAGTGAAGGTTTCTATGGGCAAAATACTGAAAGACACAGGAAGCATCAAAAGAAGATGGAAGGCGTATACAGAATCACTGTACCAAAAAAAATTGATCGACGTTCAACCATTTCAGGAGGTAGCATATGATTAGGAACTGATGGTACTAAAGGAAGAAGTTCAAGCCGCACTAAAGGCATTGGCAAAAAACAAGGCTCCAGGAATTGACAGTATACCAACTGAGATGCTTCAACAAATGAATGCAGTGCTTGAAGTGCTCAATCGTTTATGCCAAGAAATTTGGAAGACAGCTACCTCACCAACTGACTGGAAGAGATCCATATTTATGCCTATTCCAAAGAAAGTTGATCCAACTGAATGCAGAAATTAGTGAACAATATCATTAATGTCACACGTAGGTAAAATTTTGCTGAAGATCTTTCAAAAGCGGTTGCAGCAGTATATCAACAGGGAACCTCCAGAAATTCAAGCCGGATTCAGAAGAGGATGTGGAACAAGGGATATCATTGCTCATGTCAAACGGATCCTTGCTGAAAGCAGAGAATACCAGAAAGATGTTTACCTATGTTTTATTGACTATACAAAGGCATTCGACTGTTAGATCACAACAAATTATGGATAACATTGTGAAGAATGGGAATTCCAGAACACTGAGAACAAGAGGCAGTCGTTCCAAGAGAACAAGAGGATGCCGTGTGGTTTAAAGTTTGGAAAGGTGTGTGTCAGGGTTGAATCCTTTTACCCTACTTATTAGGTCTGCATGCAGTCTGTATGCTGAGCAAATAATCTGAGAAGCTGGACTATATGAAGAAGAACAGGGCATCAGGATTGGAGGAAGACTCATTAACAACCTGCAATATGCAGATGACACAACCTTGTGTCAAGTGTAGAGGACTTGAAGCACTTACTGATGAAGATCAAAGACTACAGCCTTCAGTATGGATTACATCTCAGTATAAAGAAAACAAAAATCCTGACAACTGGACCAAAGTGCAACATCATGATAAATAGAGAAAAGATTGAAGTTGTAAAGGATTTCATTTTTCTTGGATCCACTATCGATGCCCATGGAAGTAGCAGTCAAGAAATCAAACGATGCATTGCATTTGGCAAATCTGCTGCAAAAGACCTCTTTAAACTGTTAAAAAGCAAAGATGTCACCTTGAGGACTAAGGTGCACCTAACCTAAGCCATGGTGTTTTCCATTGCTTCACATGCATGGGAAAGCTGGGCAATGAATAAGGAAGACTGAAGAAGAATTGATGCCTTTGAATTACAGTGTTGTCGAAGAATATTGAATATACCAAGGACTACCAGAAGAACAAAGAAATCTGTCTTGAAGAAGTATAGCCAGAATGCTCATGAGAAACAAGGATGGCGAGACTTCCTCTCACATACTTTGGACATGTTATCAGGAGGGATCAGTCCCTAGAGGAGGACCAAAAATGGGCTCAAGCATAACAACAATTGTGAGGATGGCACAGGACCAGGCACTGTTTTGTTCTGTTGTGCATAGGGTCGCTATGAGCAGGAACTGACTCGACAGCACCTAACAACAGGAGGCTGAAGGAGCTCTGGCTGTACAATGGTTAAGTACTTGGATGCTAAGTTTGGAGATTTAAACTCACCCAACCACTCTGTGAGAGAAAGAACTATCTGCTCCCGTAAAGATTACAGCATAGGAAACAATATGGAGCAGTTCTCTTCTGTCCTATAGGGTCATTATGAGTCAGAATAGACTCAACAGTACCTAACAACAACAACATGAAGTTTAGAGACATTATATAACTTCTCCAGTTAACACAGGAAGTGGCTGAACAAGCCATGAAGTCCATCCATAACTAAAATTGAACCTTGGGCATCACAGCTCAGTGGGTCCAATTTCTTCTGCATGAGTCAAATATTAAGACTTCTGTAGCAGGCCTGCTGTTTCAGGGAAGTCAGAATAGGTAGGTAAGCATAAGCTTCAAGAATTACCTAATGGGTCAAACCCAATCCTCATCCAACCTGGTGATATGCCTCTAACTCAAACATTCTAATTCACCTTGAAAATGGCAGTGCTTATGAATCCTTCAACCAAGAAATTTCCTGAAACCTTCTTCAATTTATTTGTCTTTCAGTTTCAACCACCTCTTGGAAGATTACTTCAATGATGCTCAATGCAATACCAATGATAATAAAAACAGCTAATACTTTAGTGCACCTAATTATCTCAATTATCTTCCCAACAACCCTGTGAGGAAGGTACTATTATTAATCTCTATTGTTGTTGTTAGTTGCCCTCGAGTCAGCTCCAACTCATGATGACCCCATGCACAACAGAATGAAATGCTGCCTGGCCCCGTTCCATCTTCACGATCATAGGTATGTTCAAATCCATTGTTGCAGCTATTTTGTGCCTTCCAATTTAGGAGGCTCATCTTCAAGCTAATTGTCAGAAGTAGATTGCTAGGCCTTTCTTCCTAGTCTGTCATAGTCTAAAAGCTCCACTGAAACCTATTCACCATGAATGACTCTGCTGGTATTTAAATACTACCAGAATAGCTTCCAGCATCATTGGAACACATAAGCCACCACACTACAACAAACTGACAGACGGGTGGTGGATTAATCTCTATTAGAGATGAGGAAATTGAGTCTTAGTGAGGATAAGTCACTTGACCACACAATTAGCAAGTGGTAAAACCAGGTCTCTGTTCGACTCTGAGTCCACAGGGCACGCTCTAAACTCTGATTGTCAAGATGTGGTTCCTGGACCAGCAGCAGCATTGGCATTATCTGAGAACTTGTTAGAAACACATACTCTTAGGCCCCCACCAGATACACGCTAAATCCACATCGGAATTTTAACGACATCTGCAGCTGATTGGCATGCACTGTAAGTCTGAAAAGTACTGCTTGAAATGATGCCTTGACTGGAGGTAGAGTGACCAACTGTCCCGGATTGCTCAGGATTGACAGTTGTCCAGGACATGGAACATGCAGTGGTAAAACTGGGAAAGAACTGAGCAGGCTGGGGTGAGTTGATCACCCTCACTGTAGGATTAGTTCACTGGGACCCCTCTGTGGAGAGGTCTTGAGTATTTTCCCTTTTGTGGGTCTGGAGCACATCCTGTGCCATCTCTCAACCTGCTCACAAATGAGCACAGATTGACCTGTAGTGAGGGCTCAGCCAACCCTCTCAGAACTCTTTGGTATCAATCAAGGAAGCAAACTTTACGTCTCAGAGGGAAGGCTGAACACTAGCTGGAGGAGTGTCTTGTCAGAGAGACCCAGGTTAGAAAGCAAAGCAGTATTGAGTGGAAAGGTAGAAAGAAGACAGAATTTCAGTTACTTTCCCATGTTCAAGCTCACAGGGATGAGATTGCTCATATCCTCCTGAAGATACCTCATTCCATACACCAGGTTCTACCAAATCACTAGTAAAATCAGCAGTAGCTTCCAGACTAAGACAGACTAGGAAGAAAAGCATGGTGATCTACTTCCAAACTCAGCCAGTGAAAACCTTATGGATCAAAACAGTCCGATCCTATTGTGCATGGGGTCACCATAAGTCAAGGGCCAACTCAAGGGTAGCTAACAACAACAACAATCTGACACTAAGAAGGCATTTCTGGAGGTGCTGCTGTGGATGGTTCGGGGATAATGTGCTTGCAGCACTTAAGGACAGGGCTCTATGTCCAGTCCATCTGATGTTTGACCCCAAAGCAAACTTTTACTTTGTTTAATAGGATCATCATTTCACAGATTAAGATTTACCACTGTTTCTAAGGCCATGCTGCTAATGACTAACAGGAGGTTGGCTGAGCTTTGGTCTGAGGAAACAGCTGAGCTCTTTCTCAAAGGAATGAGTGGCACCAACAAACCCTTACTCTTAGGTAATGTCTTTTAACAGGGTGAATTAGAATTTATTCTTGCAGGAGGTGGGGCCAAGATGGCAGAGTAGTCAGACGCTTCTGGTGGACCCTCATACAACAAAGACCCGAAGAAACAAGTGAATCAATTATATATGACAATGTAAGAGGCCTGAACATCAAAAGCAAAGTTGAGGAACTGGACTGAGTGGCAGGGGGAGGGAGAGATGGTTCAGAAACAGCGAGGAGTTGCCAGATCTGACCCGGCGAGAGCCTGAGCCCTTCAGGCCTGATCAGCTCATGGGTGAGTGGTGAAGAAGGCAAACAGCAGTGCTCAGGAGGCGTATTTCACACCAGGAGAGACACAGTGGCAGAGATTCTACTCGGCCACCCAGAACCAGTGAGAAGTAGCCTTCAATTGGTGAAAGATAAGTACTTGCGTCCGGCCTACCGCGTGGATCAAAAACACCACCCTCAGGGAAAAACCTCTCTCCCATTTACCTGCACGCTCCCTGCTCTACACGGGGTCCCAGACAAGCTTCAGCAATTGCCGAGTCCCCTAGGCCAGAAGTAGGATCCATCACACACCCTGAGCCATTCTACCAGCCTTGAAGGGTGCACAAATTACCAGACAGGGGGGGAAAAAAAAACTACCGGTTCCCTTAAGCCAGGAACTCAGGGTAGGCACAGCTCCCTTGCCTAGGCACAGGCATTAGGGATCCATGGACTTTGAGTGCCTTTCTCCCTGCATAGACTTGTGTGGGCCCATTTCAACAGCGTAGGCCCTCATTACGACAGTACAGAAGGATATATACCTGAAGTTTAACATCAGCTGTTTCAGCTGTGAAGTGGCAGGTTTGTGACATTTGACACTGCTCTGCCCATTAAGCAGGGTATTCACCTACCCACATCAGGGGCCTGAGGACCGGTGGCTCCACCCATGCCACCTAGCCACCTGAGATAGGGGCCCCAAAATAAGAGGTGTCCCCCAGTCCTTATAGCTAACAGCACTGGGTGCTCATAGTCTGGCTGCAAAACACATCTCCCTACATGCTCTAGGGAACAGGGACATGTCATCCTCCTGGACACTCGGGGGTGGCCATCAGCCCCTGCCTTTCTCAGAGTGTGTCCCCCTGCTGCAGCCAGATGCCTGTGCCTACACCAATCACCCATGCCTGTCTAGGACTGTATCAGAGAGCCTGCACCACACACTTGGTGGCTATCCACCTGGTCACCTGAGCTGAATCCATACAGGAGGAATAGGCAGACTCCTGAGCTCATATACCTAGTAACAGATCTATCCACCTGGTGACAGGACATTAGAGCTTCAAAGGTGCTAATAATCAAACTAGCTCACATGAGCAGCCTATTTGGGCATATCAAAACAAAACAAGAAGCTAGGACACAGTAAGCAAATATAAAATAAATAAATGCAATAGCTTATTGATAGCTTGGAGACAACAGTCAATATCAAATCACATAAAGAGGTAGTCCATGATGGCTTCAACAAGCTCCCGAAATAGAGAATCTAGAAATTTTCAGAGGAAGAAAATTTCTAGGAATTATCAGAGGCAGAACACAAAAGATTAATATATAGAACTCTTCAAGAGATTAGGAAGGAAATTAAGCAAAATGCAGAAGGTGAAACAGAGGAAATTAAAAAGATTAGAGAAGAGCATAATGACAAATTTAACAGCCTGCAAGAATGCATAGAGAGACAGCAATCAGAAATCCAGAAGATTAACAATAACATGTCAGAGTTAGACAGCTCAATAGAAAGTCATAGGAGCAGAATGGAGGCAATGGAAGTCAGAATGAGTGAGATTGAAGATAAAGTGTTTGACAGCAACTTATTTGAGGAAAAATCAGATAAAAGGATTTAAAAACAAAATGAAGAAACCCTAAGAATTATGTGGGATTCTATCAAGAGGAATAACCTACAAGTGACTGGAGTACCAGAACGGGGGGGATAACAGAAAATACAGAGAGAAATGTTGAAGATATGTTGGCAGAAAACTTCCCTGATACCATGACAGATGAGATGCTATCCATCCAACATGCTCATCGAACCCACATATGGTAGACCCCAAAACAAAGTCACCAAGACATATTATAATCAAACATGCCAAAACCAAAGATAAACAGAGAATTTTAAGAGCGGCTAGGGATAAATGAAAAGTCATCTACAAAGGAGAATCAATACGAATAAGCTCAGACTACTCAGCAGAAACCATGCAGGCAAGAAGGCAATGCGATAACATATATAAAACCTTGAAGAAAAAAAACTGGCAGTCAATAATTAAATATCCAGCAACACCATCTGTCAAATATGATGGTGAAATTAGGGCATTTCCAGATAAACAGAAGTTTAGGGAATTTGCAAAAACCAAACCAAAATTACAAGAAATACTAAAGGGAGTCCTCTGATTAGAAAATCAATAACATCAGATAACAACCGAAGACTAGAACACAGGGCAGACCAACCAGATATCCACCCAGATAGGGAAGTCACAAAATTAAACCAAAGCTAAAACACTGAAACTAGGGAAATAGATGTCAATATGTAAAAGATGACAACATTGAAACAAAAAAGAGGGAGTTAAAAAATGTAGATACAGATTTTTCATATGGAGAGGAAGTCAAGGTGATATAAAGAAATAAAAGACTGGTATAAACTTAGAAAAATAGGGGTAAATATTAAGGTAACTACAAAGGAAATTAACAATTCTACAAGTCAAAATAAAAAACTAGAAAAATATAAAGACTCAGCAAAAACAAATCAACTGCAATGAAAAGGATGGAAACAAAATACTTAAAAATGACTCAGCACAGAAAATTAAGTGGAACAAAGAAACTGTGTACAACACACAAAAAAAGGCATCGAAATGACAGCACTAAACTCATACCTATCCATAATTACACTGAATGTAAACGGACTAAATGCACCAGTAAAGAGACAGAGAGTGGTAAATTGGATTAAAAAACCCGCGATCCATCTATATGCTGCCTACAAGAGACACATCTTAGACTTAAAGACACAAATAAACTAAAACTCAAAGGATGGAAAAAAAATATATCAAGCAAACAACACTCAAAAAAGAGCAGGAGTGGCAATATTAATCTCTGACAAAATAGACTTTAAAGTA
>NW_004444133.1:3203773-3242748 GCF_000243295.1 Trichechus manatus latirostris | reverse complement strand
ACATCAAAAAAATAATTCACCATGATCAAGTGGGATTTATACCAGGTATGCAGGGATGGTTCAACATTAGAAAAACAATCAGTGTAATCCATCACATAAATAAAACAAAAGACAAGAACCACACGATCTTATCAATTGATGCAGAAAAGGCATTTGACAAAGTCCAACACCCATTCATGATAAAAACTCAACAAAATAGGAATAGAAAGGAAATTCCTCAATATAATTAAGGACATTTATACAAAGTCAACAGCCAACATCATCCTAAATGAAGAGACTTTGAAAGCATTCGCCTTGAGAACGGGAACCAGACAAGGTTTCCATTTATCACCACTCTTATTCAACATTGTGCTGGGGGTCCTAACCAGAGCAATTAGTCTAGAAAAGGAAATAAAGGGCATCCAAATTGGTAGGGAAGAAGTCAAAGTATCTCTGTTTGCAGATGGTATGATCTTATAGACAGAAAACCCCAAAGAATCTACAAGAAACTACTGAAACTAATAGAAGATTTCAGCAAAGTTTCAGGATACAAGATAAACATACAAGAAGCAGTTGGATTCCTTTACACCAACAAAAAGAACTTCAAAGAGGAACTCACCAAATCAGTACCATTTACAATAGACGCCAAGAAAATAAAATACTTAGGAATAAACTTAACCAGAGATATAAAAGACCTATACAATGAAAACTACAAGACACTAATGCAGGAAACCAAAAACGACCTGTATAAGTGGAAAAACATACCTTGCTTGTGGATAGGAAGACTCAACACTATGAAAATGTTAATTCTACCCAAAGTGATCTACAGATACAATGCAATCCCAATCCAAATTCCAATGGCATTTTTTAATGAGATGGAGAAAAAAATCACCAACTTCATATGGAAAGGGAAGCGGCCCTGGATGAGTAAAGCATTACTCAAGAAGAAGAACAAAGTGGGAGACCTCACAGTACCTGATTTTAGAACCTATTATACCCCCATGGTAGTCAAAACAGCCTAATACTGGTACAACAACAGATACATAGATCAATGGAACACAATTGAGAATCCAGACATAAATTCATCCACCTATGAGCAGCTGATATTTGACAAAGGCCCAAAGTCCATTAATTGGGGAAAAGACAGTCTCTTTAACAAATGGTGCTGGCATAACAGGATATCCATCTGCAGAAAGCTGAAACAAGACCCATACCTCATACCATGCACAAAAACTAACTCAAAGGCTTAAATACAAAACCAAGAATGATAAAGATCATGGAAGAAAAAATAGGGACAATGCTAGGAGCCCTAATACATACCATAAACAGAATACGAACCATAAGTAACAACACACAAGCACCAGAAGAGAGACTTGATAACTGGGACCTCCTAAAAATCAAACACTTAGCTCATCAAAAGACTTCACCAAAAGAGTCAAAAGACAACCTACAGACTGGGAAAAAATTTTTGGCTATGACAAATCTGATCAGCGTCTAATGTTTAAAATCTATAAGATACTGCAAGACCTCAACAACAAAAAGACAAATAACTCAATTAAAAAATGGGCAAAGGATATGAACAGGTAGTTCACCAAAGAAGATATTCAGGTGGCTAACAGGCACAGGAAGAAATGCTCACAATCATTAGCCATTAGAGAAATGCAGATCAAAACTACAATGAGATATCATCTCACCTCAACAAGGCTAGCATTAATCCAAAAAACACAAAACAGTAAATGCTGGAGAGGTTGTGGAGAGACTGGAACTCTTATACACTGCTGGTGAGAATGTAAAATGGTACAACCACTTTGGAAATCGATTTGGCGCTTCCTTAAAAAGCTAGAAATAGAAGTACCATACGATCCAGCTATCCCGCTCCTTGGAATATATCCTAGAGAAATAAGAGCTGTCACATGAATAGATGTATGCACACTCATGTTCATTGCAGCACTGTTCACAGTAGCAACAAGATGGAAAAAACCTAGGTGGCCATCAATGGATGAATGGATAAACAAATTAAGGTATATCCACACAATGGAATACTACCCAATGATAAGGAACAATGACGAAGCTGTGAAACATCTTATAACATGGAGGAATCTGGAGGGCCTTATGCCGTGTGAATTTAGTCAGTCACAGAAGCACAAATATTGTATGAAAAGAACTCAAGAAAAGGTTTAAACACAGAAGAAAACATTCTTTGATGGTTAAAAGGGTGGGGAGTGTGGGTGAGGGTTATTTACTAACTAGATAGTAGATAAGAGTTATCTTAGGTGAAGGGAAGGACAGCACACACTACAGGGGAAGTCAGCACAACTGGACTAAACCAAAGCTAAGAAGTTTCCTGAATACAATCAAACACTTTGAGGGACAGAGTAGTAGGACTAGGGGTATGGGGACCATGCTTTCAGGGGACATCTAGGTTAATTGGCATAACAAAGCTTATTAAGAAAATGTTCTGCATCCTACTTTGGTGAGTGGCCTCTGGGGTCTTAAAAGCTTGCACGTGGCCATCTAAGTTGCATCAATTGGTCCCAACCACCTGGAGTAAAGGGGAATGAAGAGCACCAAAGACACTAGGAAAGTATTAGCCCAAGAGACAGAAAGGGCCACATAAACCAGAGACTTCATCAGCCTGAGACCAGAAGAACTAGATGGTGTCTGGCTACCACCAATGACTGGCGACAGGGAACACAACAGAGAGTCCCTGATGGAGCAGGAGAAAGGTGGGGTGCAGAACTCAAATTCTAGTAAGAAGACCAGACTTAATGGTCTGAATGAGACTGGAGGAACCCCAGAAAGCATGGCCCCTGGATTCTCTATCAGCCCAGAACTAAAACAATTTCTGAGGCCAACTCTTCAGACAGGGATTGGACTGGACTGTGGGACATAAAGTGATACTTGTAAGCAGTGTGCGTCTTATCTCAAGTAGATACAAGAGACTAAACGGGCAGCTTTTGTCCGGAGTTGAGATGGGAAGGCAGAGAGGGTTATGAGCTGGTTGAATGGATATGGAGAATCAGGGGTGGAAAGGAGGAGTGTGCTGTCACAGTATGGGGAGAACAATTATGGTCACATAACAATGTATGTATAAATTTTTGTATGGGAGGCTAACTTGAAATGTAAACTTCATTTGAACTACAACAATAAACAAACAAACACACAAACAAAAAAGAATTTACTCTTGCAGCTCCAGAGTGATACGTCTTAAAAGACTTTTCCTAACTAGGATGCCTACTTCTGTGATTATAGGAGCTTGCTGAGTGTGTCTTCAGAGACAGTGCTACTGACATCCCCAGTGTGGATGGAGAACGCCACCAAGGAAAGACAACCCCTAAGCCCCTAAAGTCTTTGGAGGTTATCAATGTTCATAGCTAAGTTCTAGAAGCTCCTGTCATTTGACCTAGGCCACGACAAAAACTGAAACCATACCCATTGCCATAAAGTTGATTCCAACTCATAGCAACCTTATAGGACAGAGTAGAGTTGCCCTATAGTGTTTCCAAGAAGTGGCTTGTGGATTCGAACTGTTGACCTTTTGGTTAGCAGCCATAGCTCTTGTCATGGATTGAATTATGTCCCCCCAAAAATGTGTGTATCAATTTGGCTGGGCCATGATTCCCAGAATTGTGTGGTTGGCCTCCATTTTGTGATTGTAATTTTATGTTAAAGAGGATTAGGGTGGGAATATAACACCACCCTTACCCAGGTCACATCCCTGATCCAATGTAAGGGAGTTTCCCTGGGGTGTGGCCTGCACCACCTTTTATCTCTCAAGAGATAAAAGGAGAGGGAAGCAAGCAGAGAGTTGGGGACCTCATACCATCAAGAAAGCAGTGCCAGGAGCAGAACGTGCCCTTTGGACCGGGGTCCCTGCGCTGAGAAGCTCCTAGTCCAGGGGAAGACTGATGAGAAGGCCAAGAGAGAAAAAGCCTTCCCCTGGAGCTGACGCCCTGAATTTGGACTTGTAGCTTACTTTGACTGGGAGGAAATAAACTTCTCTTCGTTAAAACTATCCACTTGTGGTATTTCTGTTATAGCAGCACTAGATAACTAAGACAGCTCTTAACCACTGTGCCAACCCAGGGCTCCTAGGCTATGACAGGAAGAGTTTTTTTCTCTTTCATCAATCTCCCTCACTCCATTATAATCCCAAATCAACACATTAAAATTGTAAGTAAGAACATTCCCACTCACTGTCTTGTGAGTTCATTCATTTGGTTTTTGGATATGTTTTTCTAAAGCTTCAGTAAAATCCAGATTGTGAAACACCCTCATTATTTTAATATTAATGATTCCCATAGGAAAAATTTAATCCATGTGCTTATAATTCATTCAAGCATCGTCATGCTATTGCTTTGTAGAAGCCATTACTGTAAGCCTTAGGCCATTGCTAAACATCTCTCCTCATAAAGAAGTTGCAGATTTTGTAACCCAAACCATGGTCCAAGAGAGGGAGCCCATCTTCAGCAAAAGTAGTGTATGGGTTCCACATGTGAATTCTAGAATGTTCTTTTGCCCCAAGGGGGGACAATAATGTATTTTTACTATTTTACACAAACTTATTTATATATAAACATAAAGTAAATCTTGCTACAGAGGAGGAAAAAAGCCTATTTGGCTTTAATTCACTTTCTGGGTAATGAGAATGTTTTGGCATTATTCTCAACCATTAATATCCTATGAGAGACTATTAGAATCTTCAGTGGTCAAGAGTAGAATCTCCTTGTCAATTGAATTTTTTTTCCTCTTCTGAAATCTTGAACCAGTTGCTTAGAACTCTCATTTAGCAATGGCATATACTGTCTATGATTTAACTCCTCTTTATTTTAGGCCTTTATCTCACCTGCAACCACACTGAGAAATCTTAATACAAGCACTGTCATTCGTTCAGTCAGTCAGCAAACATTCGTTGAGCACTGACTATGTTATCATCAGTATCTCGCATAGATATTAATCCAGTCTGTGAGATAAAACTCAGAATAATAACCACAATACATTACAGGACATTTTAACAATCACTAAAGATGTACCCTGGTGGCACAATGGATTAGGTGCTTGGCTACTAACCAAAAGGTTGGTGGTTCAAAGCCACCAGCTCCAAGAAAGATGTGGCAGTCTGTTTCTGTAAAAATTTACAGCCCTGGAAACCAATGGAGCAGTTCTACTCTGTCCTATAGGATCGCTATGAGTCCAAATGGGCTCAATGGCAATGGATTTGTTTTTTGTTTGTTTATTTGTTTTTAAAGATGCGCATGAAAAGAACTGAGAAATTCAAAAGTCCAAGAGATTTTTCTTACTGGCAGGATCAGGGAAGAATATTAGGGACAAGATCATATTTTGAATTAGGCTCCTTCTGAGATTTATAGAGAGGGAAACCACAAACAAAAACAACACCCCAGGGCAGGAAAGAAAAATTCCTGCTAAGGGAATAAAATATATCCTATTTGGCTGAAGTGTATGAAGAGGAGCTGGGAGAGATGAGGTTTTAAAGGAATTTTAAACCTGATCATTTGGCCTGGATGTAATTCAGTAAAGAACAGGGAGTCATTGAACTTTTCTGAGCAAGGAATTGTCATGCTCTGGCAAAACTGTTTGTCCAAAAGGGATGTATAGGGAGGACTAGAGTGGGAGGGAAAGTGGCCAAGGTGAACTTATTTGGAGGTCATTAAAGTAGATCTGCTTCGGTGAAGATCACAGCCAAGAAAACCTTATGGAGTAGCTGTACTCTGTAGTACAAGGGGCCACCATGATTCGGAATTGACTTGATGGCAACTAACAACACCAGCAAAATAGACCCAGAAGAAATAAAACCTACATTAGGATCTCTTTCTCCTGCATTTGCCATTGGCTCTTTTCCTCAGACACACTCGCCTATGATTTGTTCATCTGGCTCTCAGCACCTTTGAAACACCTTTTTGCTTCATTTCATCAGAGTCTTCAAATGATTCTTAGTTAAGAGGGGCACAGAAAAGTAGGTATTAACAGAATACACCCAGTATGACTATTGTTTTTAGCTCTCATTTATTAAGGACACATTATGTCTCAGGCATTGTGCTAGATGCTCTACATGGAGCTCGTTTAATTCTCAAAACAGCCTTATGAGAAAGGTATTATTATTCCCATTTTAAAGGTGGAGAAACCATGGCTTAGATTGGCTGACTCCATACATTATCTTCAGATCGTGGGAGAATGTTGTTTTCCACAGAAGGAATCCAGAATTCTCTCATTTAGGAAGAGTTTGTAACACTGTTCTATTCTTAAATCTAGATTTTAGTCAGAATGAAATCATAAATTTTTACGGCCTGTTCAATCTGGCAGAGAAGGCCAGCCAAAGTGGCCATTTGCAGGCAACAAAGAACCAGGATCGGGCTGGCAGTCCTAGGAAACAAGATTCCAGAATATACTGGGCAGAGAGAGGGCAGAAAAATTAGAACGGTAACGATATTGTTTTAAGTCACTCCTTATAATTGTAGGTGTTTTTGAGACAAAGAGAGAATTAAATCCGAGGCCTTTTAAGTAAATATTTCTAAATGGGATAAAATGTATTTGATTTGATGGGAATATTAAGGTACGATTCAATGTTTTCAGCATAGATATATATCCTTTGAGCTTCATTGTCACCTGTTTCTGCCATCAAGTACCTCTTAGAATGGCCACCATTATAGCTTTAATACCCATCAGGCCCTCAAACTCCATGCAAAATTGAGGAAACATATATAATCTTTTTTGAATTGATTATAGCCATGGAGTGTCTGGGTGAAACCAGATCAGTTTACATGATGAAAGCGTGAAATTGTTCCCCATTTTTCACAGAAAAGACTGAAATATGTAAGAGAAATCTAGCAGGAACTGGGATCAAGGAATCCATTTTATCAAAATATCCCATAGCTAGGATTCTCATGGAAATAATGGTGGATTCTTCCTGTTGGCAACTCTAAATAGTCCTATTTGATCCTCAAAAATAAAGAAAAGCTAAAGACTGTACAGCCACAAAGCTCATTTACCGGACAGGGAGGCAAAAATTCCGTTTTCCCTTTTGGCCCTGGTTACATGCTTTCCCTGGGGTCTTTTTCCTTCCGCGATCTCTAACTCATACTCACTGTTGTTTGGTTGTATGTCTGAAAATGACACTATGTTTCTAAATGTCCTGGTTTTCTGAGAAGTAATAATTACAGAACACGGTGCAATAAATGGCCATATTCATCGTGGTTTTCTAGTTCTCAGAGCTGAAAGCTGTCAGAGGAAAAGCTTCCTCAAGTGTTTATGGGGTGGAAAATTTTTACTGTAGAGAAAATTGGGCTAAACATAATTCATTCCACATCCATTTATCCATTTATTCCACAAATAATTATCTACATGATACTCTGCTAGGTGCTATGAGGGAGACTGTTGAAAAGTAATTATTTACAATTACAAATTATACTTACGTGAGACATTCCAATGGATATGCACAGCACTTCTGGAGATCAACACAGGAATGACCTAATGGTGAGAACACAGCCTAAGATTGGGTTTAATTAAATTTGTGTTAATAAAATGATGGTGATAACACTTACAGCACATGCTCATGGCATTTCGTCAGTGTGTTGTGGCCGTGCGTTTCCAAGTGTTGGATGTAGAATGAATTGTCTATTTTACTCCTAAATTATTATGTTTCATGTATGATTTTTATGACTTGTATGCGTGCAAAAATTTGTGTACAGTATACTACATTATTATAGTAATGTATTGTTGTTGCTGTTAGGTGCTATCGAGTTGGTTCTGACTCATAGCGACCGTATGTAGAACAGAACGAAACACTGCCCAGTTCTGCACAAGCCTCACAATCATTGTTATATATGAGCCCATTGTTGCAGCCACAGTGTCAATCCATCTCGCTGTGGGTCTCCCTCTTTTTTGCTGGCCCTCTACTTTACCAAGCTTGATGTCCTTCTCCGGGGACTGGTCCCTCCTGATAACATGTCCAAAATACGTGAGATGAAGTCTCTCCATCCTTGCCTCTAAGGAGCATTCTGGCTGTACTTCTTCCAAGACAGATTTGTTTGTTCTTTTGGCAGTCCACGGTATACTCAATATTCTTCACCAACATCACAATTGAAAGGCATCAATTCTTCTTCCGTTTTTCTTATTCATTGTCTAGCCTTCACATGCATATGAAGTGATTGAAAACACCATGGCTTCGGTCAGATGCATTTTAGTCCTTAACCTGACATCTTTGCTTTTTAACACTTTAAAGAGGTCTTTTGCTGCAGATTTGCCCAATGCTATGTGTCATTTGATTTCTTGACTGTTGTTTCCATGGGTGTTGATTGTGGATCCAAGTTAAATAAAATCATCGACAGCTTACAGTCTTTTCTCCACTTATCATAATGTCGCTTATTGGTCCAATTGCGAGAATTTTTACTTTCTTTACGTTGAAGGCTGTAGTCCTTAATCTTCATCAGTAAGTGCTTCAAGTCCTCTTCACTCTCAGCAAGAAAGGTTGTGTCACCTGCATAACGTGGATTGTTAATGAGTCTTCGTCCAATATATGTTGTACATAGTATATAAAATTACATTTAATCTATATGCATGTATATGTGATAGACAGAAAGGGAGAGAGAGAGAGGGTACACAAAGAAAGCCCAGGTCTTTCCAGATTCCTCCATTTCTCCTTTCTCTTTAAAGTGAATGCATTTTCTCCACATATTAAAGCACAGATTCCACATTAATTTTTCTTTACAAAAATCCATTTCAGTGCCCCACTAAACAAGGTTGATCAGAAGTCCAATATCAATTGTTCTTGGAGTCTGAAGGCTCATAGATGTCCAGAATAGAAGACTTTCCATCGTCAGCTCTCCTCCTCTGACTCTTCTTTCCAGGGCCTGGGTGTCAGTTAGGCATGGTTCTTCCCTGTGGGTCTCACACCATGGTCACTTACGCATATGCTTGTCCAGGTCAACTAGGTCCCTTGGAGAGTGGGGAATCCACCGGAACCCCTGATCTTAACACCTAGTTTTTTGCATAGATCACTCCGTCTAAGAGTCTTCCATATTTGGGAGAATGTATATATTAAGAAATTATCTGCGATATGGATACAGATAACATATACAGATATAGAGATATAGATAGATTATAGACAAAGATGTAGATGGATATAGATATTAATAAAGATACAGATAAGTATCTATAGGTATAGATAAGAGTATATATATTCTTAGAGAATATAAAAAGGGTGAGAGATATGTTTTCATCTTTCTCCCAAGGGGAAAGACTAGTCTTTCAATTGTTGTGTTTGGATTTCTCTTAACACAAGCAAAATTTTATTTTCTCAAGTCTTAACCTGCCAAGCTGTTTAGACTACCTTCTCTAAAATGGAGAGGTTTCCTGAAGGCTTAAAGGGGAGTGGTCTTACCTCAGGAACGTGGTTGGATGGGCCAGCTCAGCTCAAATTAAAACGTGTAGTGATCACATCAGCTCTAAAGTTTGGATGAAGAGTAGAATACGAATACCCAAAGGGACCTAGAATAAGGTAAATAAGTAAGAGCAACTTCCAAAATCTATGTCTATCCTACTAGGTAGGGTTGGCCACATTGGTTTGCAGCCTCTATCTCCAGCCTGCTCAGCATGGCTGTCCTGAGTTCAGATTGACATTCTTATGATTTGATACCAGAAGAGACTCTGTTCTACCATGTGCCAGGCTTGTCTACGTGGACATCTCAAATCTTCAGGATCAAAGGCAAGAAACAGTCTATCCAGGCAGCTGCAGTAATGCTTGACAGGAAATTTCCTTTTCTCTTTACTTTGCTTTCTTAACTTGCCTTCAGGTCAATTTAGTTGTATGAACTCATGCTTACAAGAAAACTGGCTCCTGAATAATATCCATCTACAATTTCTCTTCACTGCTATCTTACTATAAACAGAAGAGAACTCAGGGCATTTGCTTTGGCAGAATCTAATGATACCCATTTTTTATAAAAATTTAGCAGCTTCTCCAACTTCCTTACTTTATCTATCGCCTCTTGTTGTCTCCCACCCTTGACACCCCATCCCCACCACTGCTTCTTCTCTGGCATCCTCTTATTTTTCTTGGAGATGTTCTTGCATATGTCAACCAACCACAGGAATTAGCTCTGATGTGTTAAGAGCCTTAAAAAGCCCTGGAGAGGATTCACAGTTGTGTCAGAAAGAGGAGATGGTCCAGGAGAACTAATTAGCCTTTAATAACAAAACTTCTCCAGAAAATGCAACAGTCTTGGTGCTTGAACCTAAATCATGGGCAAGACTCTGCACCTCCAACACTCATTCCATCCCCAGATACAAGAAATCAGTCTTTACACCTTCTTCTTAAAGACATATCAGAATGGTGGAAGCAAGTTCAGAAATTTCATTCTTCTAGTGGAATTCCTTGTCCTTTGAATAATACTGCTGTGAAAAGGGATGGAGTGATGACCTCCACATCAACAACCATCTCTTATTCATTCCTGTACCCCCATAATCTAGCACAGTAGTTGGTACAGAGCTAATGCTCAAAATCAAAGATTTGCCAAATAAGTGATTCCTGAGAATTTCCCCAGGATCATTCCAGCAAGTTAAATGTGAAGATGAAGTAGGCATTGCATGTATATACGTATCTGGTAACTTTCTGATAATTACCTATGGCTAAAGTCACATGGAGCTCTGGTGGCTCAGTAGTTAAGAATTCAGCTACTAACCTACAGGTCATCAGTTTGAATCTACCAGCCACTCCTTGGAAAATCCTATGGGGCAGTTCTACTCTGCCCTATGGGGACACTATGAATCAGAATTGACTTGACTACAATGGGTTTGGGTTTTGTTTGTTTGTTTTTAAAGCCACATTACCTATAGATTGCTGTATTAGTTTCCTTGGGCTGCTATACCAAAGTACCACAAACTGACTGACTAAACAACAGAAATTTATTGTCTAATAGTTCTGGAGGCTGGTAGTCTGAAGTCAGGGTGTCAGCACAAAGGCTCTAGGATAAGAAGTTTTCATGTCTCTCTAAGCTTCCGGTAGTTCAGGAATCCCTTGGCTCATAGATGCATCTTCGTGGCTGTTTTCCCTCTGTCTGTGTCTGTGTCTGTGTATCTTCTCTTTTATAAAGACACCAATAGGATCAGGACCCACCCTACTCCAGTAAGACCTCATGGTAACTGATAACATCTTCAAAGATCCTATTTCCAAACAAAGTCATGTTTATAGGTACCAGTAGTTAGAATTCCAACATAAATTCAGGGAGGGAGGGGGCACAATTCAATCCATAACAATTATTCATAGTTGAAGTCACATTACTTATAGATTACTCATAGCCCACACGAGACCTCTTGATAGTATTTTATAAACTCTAAACACAAGTATTGCTTTAACCTATATGATTTATTAATTTAATTAATAGTGCATACAGTATGCAGAAGCAGTATTATTTCTTAGAGAGATCAGCTCTGAGGATTTCCAAGACCTTGCCTGCACAGACCTGTCTGGAGTCATAGTATCTGGATAAGTAGAGAAGGCATTGAGAATAGAGGAAAGTGGAAATGGCTAGCCTGTCTATAGAAATGGCCATCAAAAAAAGGGAAAGGAAGCAGGTCAAAGCACAGATTCCAAATTTCCAGGCACATCCAATCTTTTCCTAGGTTAGCATTGCTATCCAAGGGGGTCTGATCAGGTAGATAAGGGTATGGTGTTCTGATTCCAGACTGAAGTGCTTTATGAAGTTAAGTGAGCAACAATTAATGCAGTGCTTCCAATGGTTTATCTTATTTAAAGATTAACTCCTGCCAATATCTGAGGGGGCAGGTAGAAACTTAAAGATTTAAGAAAAATAGATTGGTAAAAACTAGGTAAGAACCCCCAGTCAAGTCAACTGGCAAAGCTCCAGGGAACTGGGATAAAAATTAGGACACCAAATTGGAAGGACAGTCATGGTGACCAGACAGACTTGGCAGAAGTAAGGGGGAAACAGCTGCAAACTTGGTCAAGCCATCTCAGTCCCCACCTCACAATTCCCAGATTCTGGAAACAGAGCAAGTCTGATTTCAGGCAATGTCCACTAATGGGCCCAATCCTTCTATTATACTGAATGCTTTGGCCCAACGAGTCCGAGGCTGATAACATAGGCTGAAATCCCCTTTGCCTGTAGAGAAAGGTAGTAAACAGTAGAGGGTGTTTTACAGAGAACGCTTAGTCAGAGGTCGTTCTTTCCTTGGCGCCCTTTTTTATCTCCTCTCATTTTGTTAGCGTCCGTTTGTTCTTAAATAGGATTTGCTCCCTGGATGTAGATCTGTGAATATCTGACACTAGCTTAGACTCCCCACACATTCACCCTGTATTCACCATTACCTACCTCATTTGCCGTTTGAGCTCCTCGCTGGACTCCAGCCACCCATCTCTGGTTAGTGTATTGTCTTAGTTACCTAGTGTTGCTATAACACAAATACCACAAGCAGATAGCTTTAAAGAACAGAAATTTGTTTTCTCACAGTTCTGGAGGATAAACATCCAAATCAGGATCTCAGCCATGTCCATTCCTTGTTGTCTGTAGCTCCAGGCATTTCTTGGTTCCTTGGCATTCCTTGGCTTGTAGATAATTCTCACACGGCATCTATAGTCTTCCTCCATGAGTGTGTCTCTATGTCTATTTTGTTTTTTTATAACTCTGAAGTGGTTGGGTTTAGGATCCACCTTACAGAGGTATGATCTCATTAACATTACAAAAGAAAATCATATTTCTAAACAGGTTCACATCCACAGGTACAAAGCTAAAAAATTGCAGATATATCTTGTGTGGACCCAATTTGATCTATAACATGTATCTTTCTCTTTGGACTTCTTGTAACTGACCTAGACACACCCATAGACACTATTTGTGCTAAGTTCTGTCTAACAGGACAGGACATCTCCAAAGCAGACTACCAACAGACAGATTGGGAAATCATATGAGCCAAAACAGCTGCTGTAGGATAGTTCTCTACTCCAACATGGTACAACTACAAAGAATTATCAGCTGAATTTTGGAATAGGAGACAATTTTAGAAATTACCTAATAATTATCTAAATTATCTTATTATATAGGTAGGGAAACAGATCAGAAATTTTATTATAATCATGGAGGTAGTAATTTGTACAGCCAGGAAGAATGCAGTGTTCTTAACCTTTAGGTTAAGAACAGAAACAGGCTACTCTCACTGAAAGAGGGATCATGTTAGATGGAAGCAAGGTGAATGATACTATACTTCATTTCATTTTATTGCAGGTTGATTCTTTTCTGCATCATGAAAACCAATTCATACTGTGAGGCAATCAAATACCATGAAATCACCAAGGTGAAGCTCCTAAGCTCCTACTGAGAAGCAAGAGAAGAGGCAAGATAACTTAGGAAATGTCTATCTGCTTACATGGTTGTTTCCTCCATGTTCTTCAAGTACAGGGACTATGTTCTATTAATTTGCTCACTAATTCATTTCATGGTAACTAGCATATAGCAAAAGTTGGACTACGAATGAGGAAGACTGAAGAAAAATCGATGCCTTCGAATTATGGTGTTGGCAAAGAATATTGACTATCCTGTGAATTGCCAGAAGAATGAACATATCTGTCTTGGAAGAAGTACAGCCAGAGTGCTCCTTGGACACCATGGCGAGACTTCTTTCACACTTTCTTTGACGTGTTATCAGCAGGGACCAGTTCCTGGAGAAGGATATCATGCTTGGTAAGGTAAGGGGTCAACGAAAAAGAGGAAGACCCTCGGCAAGATGGATTGACCCAGTGGCTGCAGCAGTGGGCTCAAACATAGCAGTGATTGTGAGCATGGCACAGGACCAGGCAGTTTTTCAGAACTGACTCAACGGCACCTAACAACAGCAACAAGTAGCATGTGCAGCATAGGTGGTAAATAAACGAGACTACAATAAAGTTCACATATACAAAATAATGGGGTGAATATTGTTAAAATATAGATTCTGAGGTCCCTACCCCAAAGGTTTGAAATTCACACATTTTTCTGTATGAAGAGTCAGCTTACAAACCTCCACTTAATTCACTCAGAAATTCTGACGCACCTTGGCATGTCTGGAGAACTGGTAGAATAGGCCATTTAGCAGTCTATTAACATGAAGACCAAAGAGATTTCTGGGAAATAACACATCCTCAGCAAGGCGCATACTTGTTCGTTTGGTCCTACGTTTGTATCAGCAAAGATGGTTATTCTCTGACTTAAATGCTAAGAGTCACATGTAAGTCCTAAGAAGAGGGGCTGAAAGTCCCATGTCCTTGAGTTCTGTGTCCCCAACTGCAATTTGGAGGGGGGTGGGGGTGGGGCGGGATATCACTTCTTCAGCCAAAAACAAAGGGTGGCTTTGGCTCAGCAGATTCCACTTTACCTGGGAGCACTTTGTTGTGCAGGGGCGGGTGGGTGGTTCTACAGAGAGAGGAGCTAATAACAGTGACTTTAACAGCAATGGAAGTTAGCAACAAATGCTCTCTGCACAGATACAGGTATAGGTACAGGTACAGATACAGGTACACGCACCAGCTACAGAGCATGCTTGCAACAGACGCCTTGACAAAACATGCCCAAATGGACTGAGGCAAGCAGGAGAAATACTATGGAGCCACAGGAAAGCTAAGACGGCTGTGCTCATACGCACACACGAGACATTCTTCAGGAACTCACAGACGTAGCTTCTGGTGGGGGTAAGGAAGTGAGAGAAAGAGCTTTAAAGAAGAAGGCGAAAGTTTTATTGTACTGGGTGGGGCAATATATTGATTGTTCTCAAACTTTGGTGTAGAAGATACCAGCATGCACACTTTGAGATTCTGATTTCAAACCTTAGGGGTAGGGACCTGGGAGTCTATATTTTTAGGAACACTAACCCTACCCCATTATTTTGAAGTAGATTAAAGTTTGAGAGTCATTACTACATGTGAATATAATAACCAAACCCAGTTCATATACTAGGCTTTCATAGCTTGTGTGTGGGTATGCGTTTGTGCTGTAGTCAGAATTAGGAGAGTATGTAATTTTTAAAATAAGTCCTTAAATATGTGAAATTTCAATGTAAAAGAAAAAACAAATTCAAGAGATTCTCATTCATCATTTATAGTAACAGCATTAAATAATTTTACTAAAACATTTCCAAGGACAGACTGGTGGATTTGAACTGCTGACCTTTGCTTTAGCAGCCGAGTTCTCAACCACTACACCACCAGGGCTCCAGTAAAAATATTAGCATACAGAATTACTATTTAATCAGATAGTCTGGAGAAGGGGCTTGGACTGCCAGCGCAGGGGAACAAGGAAAGAGTACAGTGAATGACTTTCATTTCCGTACTGCAATATGTGAAGTGAAAGCAGCTCTGTAATTTGATAGACTTCCTGTAATCCCGGAGACTGACACTGCCCAGCTTGTCAGCACCTGAGTCCTTTAAATGGCTTTATCAGCAGTGCTTCCAAGCAGAATAAAAAGGCAAATTGTCCATGGCTGCTTAGAACTGAAACTGGAGCTGCATAGGCCTAGGCCAAGAGCAAAACTGATCAACCAAGCCCCCAACATACATGCACGTGTACGTGTACACACACACACACACGCATTAAAGAAAAAAGAAGCCCGCGTAGATTTTTTTTTTTAAATCATCGACGTATAGGAGAAACATGGTTAAGACCTTTGCAAATGGCTAACATTTAATCATTTTTTACCACAGCTGATAGATTATGTTTCCTTTAGCTCTACTGGGCTAGTTTTTTTAAAAAAACCTGAGCAGTCCCAGGATCTGCATTGAAATCACTAGGGACCATGAACTGGAATGATCCATGTTCCTTCTTTGTCCTCCTTTGCCCTTTATGTAGAAATACATAAATTTTTCAAAACAGGGAACAGTCTGAAACCCTGTGAACATTTTATAAATTGTTCCTGTGAATCACCCTAGAGTCATCCAAAAGGAGGCCTCCGCATCCCATTCCAGTAAATGTTATTCCAGTTAATGACTGTGCTTTCTGGCTGATGAGAGATCACCAGGAATGACTTGGACCTGGCAAGATAGGCCCTCTGGGTAATGGCCTTCCCAGCCTGCTGGAAAGAATCATTTTCTAGTTCAAGAGCAGATATCATCTTTAGTGTTTCAGTTCTTGTTTTTTATTAACCAGCTGTATCTGCTGAAGACATCTTGACCCAAATGCTAAAATGTCTATCTTAATCTGTTTCTATATCTTAGTAATCAGTTTATTCATATATTCATCCACACAAGTATGTATTGAATATCAACCTAGTGCTCAGCACTGCACAAAGCATTATTTGGAAATAGCATTCTACTGGGAGTATAAGGCCTATGCACAACCAACAATTTTTGGTACATGTAATATTGGGTCTTTGATTAAGAGTCAAAATTAGTGATACATTCAAATTCCAAAAGATTTTCTATTTTATGGTGTGTTAGACACATGAGGTGTCACCATGTCACAAATCTGCCAAAATGAGGATGTTAAACACAGCTGTAAAAGTAAGCGTTAGTTTCCATGTCCAGCGCCTTAGATGATACTGAATTCTGTGAAGGGATATCAGACAATAAACTTTACTTATAATTTATTCTCTCTCTACTTTTTTTTTTAAGCCATGGTGAATGGACTTTCAATTATATCTGAAATTATGAGGTTGCTATAAACGCGTTTGCTGCTTTCCAATATATATCTATATCAACAGTTTTCTCATTTCTGTCTATTAGATGACCCTGTTGTGATAGCAGTAGTGGGAGAAGCATCTGTAAGGAGAAAGGTTGTCACTAAGAACACTTGAGTGAGACTAATGATAATTTTGCTGAGCAGATGAAAATGTCTTTACTTACTTTTTGAAAACAATTTACAGGGCTTAATTAACACAGGTTCAGTTTAAACTGTTCATAAAGCAGATCTTCCCAGGACTCTCTGTGATTTATCTACTATGTATCTGTGCATTAGTTCAGGACTGCCTAGAAGCAGAAACCAAGACAGAATTAGATTTGAAAGAAATTCAGCAAAAGGAAGAAGAAGGCAAGGGGATCCTTAAGATACTGATGTTGGTCTGATATTTTTAGAAGAGAGAAATACAGAAGGATGATTTGGTAGAAAGAGTCTTGAACTATAGTTCAATTCAAGAAAGATTTGGCTAGACCAGTGGGAAGTCCTTGCACATGTTGGAAAGTCTTGTGTCTCATAGGAATACACTTGTATTAGTCCCCCCTCCACCCTCCATCCCACATTGCACCCTGTACTAGGTCATTGGCTATCAGTAGTTCTTGAGAAGCATGGCCTCAGTGCAAACCCAGTGATGGATCTGGAGGACAGCAGTTGGGATTGTCAATCAATTATGCACCCTACAGCAGTTGACAAGAGAAACACATTTTCATGGGTTTCATAGTCTGCCAATATAAGCATTGTCATAACCAAAATTTGTGGAAAGCATTCCTTCATTCATTTATTCAACAAATCTTTATTGAGCCTCTACTACGTGTCAGACACGATGTCCAGTATGGTAGACCCTACAGGAAACAAGCATGGTGCCTGCCTTTACAGAGTATATTGCGTAGTGCATTAATCTCAAAGAAAATACTGCCTAAGAATTAAAGATCTCTTAGGCTAAAGACAAGCTACCCACTTCAAATGGTTAAGAAAATAACTATTCCCAGATCTTAATCCATTGTATCTATTTTGGAGTTAAGTTTGTTTCATTTATGTATTAGAATCTGCACAGATATTCATCACAGTCATATAAAATGAGCCTGACTGTGCTCTAATCTTTTAATTGGGTTGAACAATTATATAAATCACTGTTTCTTAAATATATATTCTACCCAATTATTTCAAACCCTGTGTGTTTGTGGATTTTTCCTCCAGTGGTTAAAAGCGGCAGATAGATAAGGATAACAGAGACCTATAGGGATGGGGGAATATAGTAGGGAGAAGAAGAAGCCATCCTAGCTTTATTTTTTCCCAACTTGTCTCCTGTTCCTACCTTAGTGTATGCTCATCCCTATGTACTACAAAGCCTGAAATTCCATCACTAAATATTAATTCCTTTGAGATAAGAATTAGCCTTTCTGGGCATTATTTTTTTCAACTTGTAAATCCTTTGAGAGAAGTAATATACACATTGCCAACACCTTTGTGTGGCTATGGTCATCAGCTTACTTTTCCTGCTGATTGGACACGGGGAAAGAATGTCACCTTAGGATCATTAGATGCCTGGCAGTTACAGGGACCAGATTTCATAAGCCCTGCCAACTTCACAAGACAGAGAAAGTGATAAAAATACAAGTTGCAACATAATGGGTGAGATAGATGATAATGGTAAACTTGGCCCACAAGAATCCAACAGAAGGATTATTTCTGAACATATTCTAGCATCTTTCTTATGTTGTCATAGCAAAGGTATGCAAGGATATTTCAAAACAACCCTGATTTTGCAGAACAGTGAAAACCTCCATGATACCAGCCTCTCAATTTGAATAACCGTGGTAACGTTATATTCACCACCTTCATAGTTACCCCCAAGCAAAATTGTAAAATAGATGAAAACGTGTTTGGGTTGACCCTATCTCAGCTTTTGACACCCATCAATTCTCCCTTGTCTGCCCTCCATAAGACTCTATATTATGAACTCTACCCAGGCCTCCCTAACCAGTATATCATGTTCAGGATCTTTCTAACTTGCTACATTATCATAATAATAGCCAGTACCTATCAAATGACGTAGATCAAAGACTACAGCCTTCAGTATGGATTGGATTGCACCTCAACATAAAGAAAATAAAAATCCTCACAACTAGACCAACAAGCAACTTCGTGACAAATGGAGAAAAGGTTGAAGTTGTCAAGAATTTCATTTTACTTGGATCCGCAATCAACACCAATGAAAGCAGCATTCAAGAAATCAAACAACATGTTGCGTCGGGCAAATCTGCTGCAAAAGATCTCTTTAAAGTGTTAAAAAGCAAAGATGTCACTTTGAGAACTAAGGTGCGCCTGACCCAAGCCATGGTGTTTTCAATCACCTCATACGCCTGTGAAAGATAGACAATGGATAAGGAAGAGTTAAGAAGAATTGATGCCTTTGAATTATGGTGTTGGCAAAGAATACTGAATATACCATAGACTGCCTACGAGTACAAACAAATCTGTCTTGGAAGAAGTACAGCCAGCTCACAACATGGATGATCTGGAGGGCATTATGCTGAGTGAAATAAGTCAATCACAAAAAATTGTGAATGAGACCACTATTGTAAAAACTCATGAGAAGATTTACCCACAGAAAGGAACAATCTTTGATGGTTTTGAGGGATGGGAGGGGTGGGGAGGGAAAAACATTAACTAGACAATAGATAGGTAGTAACTTTGGTGAAGGGTAAGACAGTACACAATACTGGGGAAGTCAGCACAGCTTGACCAAGGCAAACTCATACAAGCTTCATAGACACATCCAAACTCCCTGAGAGACTGAATTACTAGGCTGAGGGCTGGGGACCATGAACTCAGGGGACATCTAGCTCAAATGACATAACATAGTTTATAAAGAAAATCTTCCACATCCTACTTTGGTGAGTATCGTCTAGGGTCTTAAAAGCTTGTGAGCAGCCATCTATAATACATCTACTAGTCCCACCTCATCTGGAGCAAAGAAGAATGAAGAAAATCAAAGAAGCAAGGGGAAAATTAGCCAAAAAGATTAGTTTAATGAACCACAACTACCACAGCCTCCACTAGACTGAGTCCAGCCCAAGTAGATGATGCCCGACCACCACCACTGACTGCTTTGACAGGAATCTCAATAGAGGGTCCTGCACATAGTGGGAGAAAAATAGAGAACAAAATTCAAACTCACAAAAAAACACCAGATTTACTGGTCTAACAGAGACTAGAGAAACCCCAAGGGTATGGCCTCCGGGCACCCTTTTAACCCAGTACGGAAGTCATTCCTGAAGTTCACCCTTCAGTCAAAGATTAGACAGGTGTATAAATAATAAGAGAAATGCGGTAGCACAGTAGTTAAGAGCTATGGCTGCTAACCAAAAGGTCGGCAGTTCAAATCCACCAGGTGCTCCTTGGAAATCCTATGGGACAGTTCTTATCTGTCCTATAGGGTCACTATGAGTCAGAATCGACTCGACAGTAACGGGTTTGGGTTTGGGTTATAAACAATAACACACGTAGTTCAACCATGTATACATGACTAAACAGGTACACTAACACAAAACCAAAGACAGGAAGGCACGAAGGGACAGGATAACTGGACAAATGGAAACGGGAAACCCAAGGTCGAGAAGGGGAGTGTGTTGACACATTGTGGGGTTGGCAACCAATGTCACAAAACAATTTGTGTATTAATTGTTTAATGAAAAACTAATTTACCCTGTAAACTTTCACCTAAAGCGCAATTGAAAAAGAAAAGGAAGTACAGCCAGAATGTTCCTTAGAAGCGAGTATGGCGAGACTACATCTCACATACTTTGGACATGTTATGAGGAGGGACCAGTCCCTGGAGAAGGACATCATGCTTGGTAAAGTAGAGGGTCAGCAAAAAAGCGGAAGACCCTCAATGGGCTAGATTGAAACAGTGGCTGCAACAATGGGCTCGGACAGCAATCACTGTAAGGATGACGCAGGGCAGGGCAGCATTTCATTCTTTTGTACATTGTACATTGGTGGTTCAATGGTAGAATTCTCATGTTCCATGCAGAGACCCAGGTTCAATTCTTGTACAATGAATTTCATGTGCAGCCACCACTCATTTGTCAGTGGAAGTTTGCATGTTGCTGTGATACTGAACTGGGCCCTGGTGACGTAGTGGTTAAGAGCTTGGCTGCTGATCAAAAGGTTAGCAGTTCAAATCCACCAGCCGCTCCTTGGAAACCCTGTGGAGCCCTATGGAGCAGTTCTACTCTGTCCTATAGGGTCGCTATGAGTCAAAACTGACTCAACAGCACCTAACAACAACAAAAACATGATACTGAACTGATTTCGGGAGAGCTTCCAGATTAAGACAGACTGTGTAGAAAGGCCTGGGAATCTACTTCTGAAAATTAACCAGTGAAAACTCTATGGTTTATAACAGTCCCATATCCAACTGATCATGCGGAGGGCACAGGAATGGGCAGCATTTCATTCCATTGTATATGGAGTTGCCATGAGTCAGGGGCTGACTTGATGGCAGCCAATAACGATCAAATATTTAATCTGTGCCAGGTACTTTGCATACATTATTTCATTTAACTCCCTTAACTCTATTAGATATCTAAGTTCTATTATTCTCATTTAATGGATGAGGACATTAAGGCTCAGGAAGGTTAGGTAACCCGCCCAAAGTTAAAAAGCTAGAAAATAGAAGCACTGGCTTTTACAGACTTGTCTGACATCAAAGTCCACATACTTAACTCATACTTGATCAACTTTGGCTACCAGTTTATGGGGCATGGGTGGCACCAGGCACTCCAAAATATATCCTAGAGAAGGGTTTTAAACACTACATGTGTTTCTATGTATGATACACACATTTGTGCACAAGGTGAGAACATGCCTTGCTCTTCCTGGACTGGGCTTGAGAAATCTTGACCCAGTCTACTGAATATCAATTAACCATCTTTCTCTGGGCCACTTCTTCTCACCCTAGAATCAGGGATCGATTTGGGTTTTCTGTAATACCTCAGCATCCTGTTTCATCATCACACCCACACTCTACCCCAAGGTTTCTGTACCTCCATCTCTATCTACCAGGTTCCTGAGTAAGATTTGCCATTTTTCTATGTCATTGGAAGAGAGTACCACAAATGTCAGGTAATCTCCATCATCCCCTGGGTTCATTTCCAAGCAGATAGGATCAAGTTATATGAATGGTCTGTTGTGCATTTTTTAACCTTAATTGGGAAAACCATGTCAACCCATATGAATAATTAAATGAAAAGTAGCTACTATTTACAATGCACTCATTCATTCAGCATGTGTTCACTGAGTGCTTTCTCTGTGCCAGGCACTGTGCCAGATTCTGGGGACCATGAATAAGGGAGATATGTTTCTTGGCCCCAGGGAGCCCACAATTTAGAATCCCAGTACTCGACATGCTCTAATAATAAATATATTCTTTGAGTATTATGTGCTTGGTGCTTAGTTAGTGCTAATCTCTAAAACAACTTTGTGACAGTAGCCCCATTTTACATATAAGTAAACTGAGGCTCAGAGAGTTAAGTCTTTGTTCCATGTCACGTTGCTAGTAAGGACAAGAGCTGGAATCCAAAGCAGTTGAGTTTGACTAGAAAGTCCATTATGTTATTATTTATAAAATAAGAATGAGGGAACCTCAATTCCACTCCTAGCTCTCTCTTTCTCTCTCTCTCTGTCTTACCTGTAGGAGCCTTGGTGGCACAGTGATTAAATATTAACTGAAACGTTGGTGGTTTGAACCCACCAATGGGAGAAGATGTGGCAGTCTGCTCCTGTAAAGATTACAGCCTTGGAAACCCTATGTGGCAGTTCTACCCTGTGCTATAGGGTTGCTAGGAGTCAATTCTGACTAATAGTGACCCTATCTTACCTGTAAAATGGAAACAATGATTGCACTTTTATAGGAATAGTTAAATTATCAAAAGCTATTAAAATACTGTAAGACACTAGATATAAAATGTAATTATTAATTTGATAATATGTTCCAGTTTCACATTCCCTAAAATTTCCAGTTAAGATGAGTTAGTATTCTTTTTGAGCCCCAAGTGTCTATGGAGAGGTTTTCCCACTCTTAAGTGATGTTTTAAACAAACATTAGAGTTGCTTTCAGCTTCTCATAAGGCAAACCTCAGCTTTCTGGAAAACTGTGCCAATGGGCATGATTCAGTTGAAAATCAATTTGACTAAATTGGCGATAAAATAAAAGCTCTGCCCATTTCAGTAGAATAGAGTAAAAAGAAAACATTGAAGTATATGTAAAACAATTAACACGGCATCTGGCACATTGGATATGCTGAATAAATAGGATGCTCACATGTTCCCAGTTTGCCTGGCACAGTTCCAGCTTATGCTGTGATAACGATAGTTTTCACTTATAATTAATAACAAATTATTAATTAACCGGCACAGTTGCCAAACCAGAAGAAAGTAAACTGAAGTATCATAATTTTAGTAATTTTGTTGAATTATAAACAGAACAAAATAGATTTTACCTTAAAGAGCCAAGAACTATCTGTATGATCAGAAGCCTAATGAAGTGATTTAGAAGCATTTGCCTCTAGTCAATACTCTCTGTCCAGGAGCCATGGACAATTCCAGTAAGGACCAGCACATGGTTAAAAAAACAAAAACAAACCCATTGCCATCAAGTTGATTCTGACTCATAGCAACCCTATAAGGCAGAGTATAACTGCCCCATAGAGTTTCTGAGGAGTGCCTGGTGGATTTGAACTGCCAACCTTTTGGTTAGCAGCCCAACGCTTAACCACTGCACCACCAAGGTTTCCAAGCACATGGTTAGAGGCCACTAGTCATGTCATGCTAGAATCATGAAATCCTAAAGCACCAAATGTCCACTTAACCCTGGAGTCCCCAGTCCCCCCAGTTACTTCCTGGTGCCAGATGAAGATCAGAGAGGTAGTTTACACTGAAATTATCAGCACCCCTATAAATGATGAGCTACACCTCTGCACCCAAAGTTGTTCGTTTAGAAAAACAGCAGCTGCATCTACCATCTTCTTCTCCTCTTAGAATAGTCAGATTCGGAAACCATCTCACTAATATTCTGATTCCCTAATATTTGAGAGCCAATAGAATACCTGTTAGGAGTCCCTGTGTTGCATAGACAGTTAAGCACTACACTACTAACTGAAAGAAACCCACTCAGAGGTGCCTCGAAAGAAAGGCCCGGTGATCTACTTCCAAAAGGTCACAGCATGGAAACCCTATGAAGCACAGTTCTACTCTGTCACACATAGGATCACCATGAGTTGGAGTTGACAAGATGGCAACTGGTTTGTTTTCTTGTTTTTTTTTTTGGTAGGATAGTTTTAAGTGAGCTAAATCATCTATTTATTAGTTGAGGCCCTAGTGGCCTTAAGAATTACTGCAGTGGTTCTCAAAGCATGGTCGCCAGGCTAGCAGTGGAAGTATCACCTGTTAACTTGTTAGAAATGCAAATTATTTGGCCCCACTCCAGACTCACAGAACCAGTGACTCTGTGGTTGGGCCTACCAATCTGCATTTTAACAGCCCCTCCAGGTAATTTGGATACAAGCTGAAGTTTGAGAACCGCTGAGTTAATGCAAGTTCCCAACATTTCTGATTTATTCTCAGGCTGTAAAACTTTTGCCACTTAGCTCAGGTGCCCTAAAGTAGAAAGCTCAACAACTAACAGACAAAGCCGGGTTTGATAGATTAACTTGCTTGATGAAATCTCTGTATGAAGTTTCAAAATATGGAAAGTTGAGCTCTGAAATGTTATGATGTTGGTATTGGCAACAAGTACTGCTGAATTGCAGAGAAATACAGGATCCTCCTGCTGTTTCCTTTTTGCTAAATTCCTCTCTGGCCTCTTGGAAAGATTCCTTTGAGGCAGTTCTGAAAATATAAACCTCCCCATGTAAATGAGTTGTTTACTCTCCTGATCATTTGTTAGAAAGCATTGAATTTTGCTGAATCAGGAGTAATTGCTTTTGACAAACAAGCATACACATAAAACAGTAAGTGATACTGAAAACACTTGGTGCAAGTCTCAAAACTTGGAACATTCTAGACTCTTAATAACAGGTCATGCCATTTGGCACATCTCTTCATGTAATCTTAAACAAAGTCAGGCAAACCAATAGAATTATGAAAAGTGAGTACTCAAAGCTGAGATGTTATCCTGGTAAAAAGACTAAATATGAGGCACATAAGAGACTTCAAGATGGGGGTCTTTTAAACATGAGAAGTTTAAACTAGACAGTCTCAACATTGCTTAAGTAGGAGGAAAGAAACAGAGAGAAAAACTGTGTTCGAGGAAGTGGTCAATTTTTGTGTGTTCTAAGAGTAGAACAAGAAAATAGTAAAAAATTTTAAAAAAGAGAAACAAAAATTCTTCTTAAAAAGTGTTATCTTCCAAATGTCATTATATTTTTCTTCATTAGTTATTTTAAGTTTAACTTAGCAAATTTTTTAAAAAATTTTTAATTATGAAAGTATTCAATGGCAGTATTAAATTCAAATATTTCAAGAATAGAGAGCAAAAGTTAAAATAACCCCCCCCCCCCCATTTCATTCCTTCATTTTTTCCTGTTTGTACCCTCAGAGGCCTCCACTGAAAATTATTGGGTGTATATATTTCCAGTCTATTATATATACATATCTATAATTTTAAAATCAAGTTTCTACTTATCATTGTGATTACTACTATATTACTTGAAATTGGTTGGATGAATATTTACCGAATTTGGAGTGTATTTTTGAAGACATCTTAAATAGAATAAACAAAAAGTGGCTTCAGATATGTGCTCCAAATCAAATATCAAAAGGCAAATGTTTCAGTTCTGTGTATTTTCACTTGGGATTTGAGCTGTTTCTCATATGGCACCTATGTATAGAATGAGCCAAGATAAGCTGCAGCGTGTATTTGTTTAATTAGTAATGCTTAGGCGTCGCTTCAGAAACAATGGACATGGGGCCTTATTTTATTTTTTGTTATAAAACAAGGCACTGTACATGTTGCTATGTGTTATGGATTTTTTTTTCACTTGCTTTCATCTATTGCAAACAAGTTTCCAAGTCATTTTATAGAGATTTACTTCTTCCCTATGAAGATAGGAAAATAGTCAGAAACGACGGTGTTAGGTTGTTGCTGTGTGCTGTCTGGACAATTCCAACTCATAGCGACCCTATAGCATACAGTAGAAATGCTGCATAGGGTTTCCAAGGCTGTGATTTTTACAGAAGCAGATTGTCACATCTTTTTCCCACTAATTGGTTGGTGAGTTTGAACTGCAGAACTTTCAGTTAGCAGCCAGGCACTTAATCACTGTGCCACCAGAGCACCTTTATAAAAGTTATAAATAATGACTGTACCATAATTTAAATCTCTCCCCTATTGATAGGTTTGGAGTTTTTTTTCCATTTATTTGCTAAAAAAATCCTTCAATAGCCCTTACTGTACATTAATCTTTGAGCATTCTTGTGATAATTTTAGTAGGGTAAATTCATAGAGGTGGACTTTCTGAATTAAAAGAAAGAAACCTTCAAAGTTTTTGATAGGTTTTGCCAAAGCAGTCTGTGAAAAGGCAACAGGAAACGAGAGCATATATATCCCCACACTATTATTAAATCTGAATTGCATCACTTAAAAATATTTTTTGGTTCTAGCTGGAAAAGTAGTATCTTGTTTTAACATGCATTTCTTTGTTATCAGTTTTGAAGAAAATATGTAACATCTATGTATTTTTTATTCTATTTTGTGGTTTGTCTTTTCACTTTTTTTATGGTGTCCTTTGAAGCACAAGAGTTTTTAATTTTGAAGAAGTCTAATTTATCCACTTTTTCTTTTGTTAGTTATGCTTTTAGTATCATATCTAAGAAATCATTGCCTAATCCAACATTGCAAAGATTTACTGCTATGTTTTTTTTTTTTTGAGGATTTTATACTTTTAGCTCTTACATTTAGGTCTTTGATCCATTTTGTAATTTTCAATATGGTGTGAGATAAGGGTTTAACTTTCTTCTTTTGCAAGTGGATATACAGTTGTCCCAGCCCCATTTGTTAAAAAGACTATTCTTTTCCCACTGAATTGCCTTGGTACCCTTGTCAAAAATAAACTGACCGTAAATGTGAGGAATTATTTGTGGGCTCTTGATTTTAGTCTATTGATCTATAGGCTTGTCCTTATGCCAGTATCATGCTGTCTTGATTAATGTAGCTTTGTAGTAAGTTTTAAATTTGAGAAGTGTGAGTTCCCTAACTTTGTGCTTCTTTTTCAAGATTGTTTTAGCTATTCTGGGTCTCTTGCATTTTCATATAAATTTTATGACCAATTTATCAATTTCTGCAAGAAAGCCAGCTGAGATTTTGATAAGGTTTGCATTGAATCTGTAGATAAATTTGTGTAGTATTACCATCATAATAATGTTAAAGTCTTCTGATCCATGAATATAGAATGCCCTTCTACTTCTTTAGGTCTTCTTTATTTCTACAAGTCTTTGTAGTTTTAGAGTATAAGTTTTGCACTTATTTTGTACATTTACTTCGAAGTATTTTATTCTTTTTGATGTTATTGTAAAGGAAATTGTTTTCTTAATATCATTTTTTGATTGTTCATTCCAAATGTACAGAGATACAATTCATTTGTGCATATTGATCTTGCACCCTCCAACCTTGCTGAACTCAAAACAGAGATAGTTTTACTTCCTCCTTTTCAATCTGGATGTCTTTTCATGCCTAATTGTACTGGCTACAATCTCCAGCACAATGTTGAACAGAAGTGGTGACAGCAGACATCCTTTTTAGTTTCTGATCTTAGAGGGAAAACTTTCAGTCTTTCATCATTGAGTATGCTAGCTCTGGATTTTTCATACATGCCTTTTACCTGGTTGAGGAAGGTCCCTTCTATTCTTAGTTTGTTGGGAATTTTTATTATGAAGCGGTGTTGGATTTTGTCAAATGCTTTCTGTGTCTCTGGAGATAATCATGTTGTTTTTATTCTTACTGAGATTTAGTAGATCTTCTCAAATAGATGCTTCTTCATTTGCTGTATACCCTTAGCACAATTTTCAAAGACTTTAAATGATTGTTTTTTAAAAAATAATTTTCACCCATTATGGCTGTTTTGCCAGGGAGCAAGTCCACAAAGGTCCTCACATTGCCATTCCAGACATCTCTTTTTCAGATTTAGTCTTATTTTGTATATACATATATATTTGTCATTTCAACAGGATATAGGGCAAAAGGAAAGGTACAATATGGATTTAGACCCCTGTCTCTAGCCCTGACATGACAGGAAGGGAAGCATAAAACTTCAGAGCCAGCTCTGGAGCCAGACTGTCTGAGTTAAAACCCCAGGCCCACAACTTCCTCATGTCCAGTGTTCCACTGAACAAATTACATTTCTGTGACTCTGTTTCCTCACCTGTAAAATGGGACAATATTTACTCATTAGGTGATTGCAAGGTTTATGTAACTTAAAATATGTAAAACAATCAGAACTGTGTTTTACATATAGTAAGCCATAAGTATTATTTTATGGCTTATAAGCTAATATGATGTATGATGATTGCTTTATTTGGATGTTACTGATACCACGTCAGACATCCTAAACCAATGAATCACAACATGATGGTATCAACCACTTGGTTATCTTTTTAAAAAATGCATAATTTTGACTCTGTACAGCCATCCCCAACTGAGAATCATCAGGGAGAAGGCTTTGGCAAAGGTCCTAGGTGATTTGTTTGAAGCCAGCCTAGCATCAATTTGAAGCCAGCCTAGCACCAGTCTATAGAAAATCATAGGAGTGCCACCAGTCCCAATTTAAAAAAAAAAAAAAGCATTTGAGTAATGACATGTAAACAACTTTAATTTATAAAATTTTATAGTTTTATTCATTCATTCTTTCATCCATTATTTCAACACACTTTTATCAGACACTGTGTTCAAGGCACTATACAAGGTATTTCAGGATAAATAGGACACAGTGATTCCCTCTAGAAATATATGTACATTTATTTGTATAGTTGACATATTCACAAGCAATTAAAATATAGGGCAGCATAAACTTAACACACAAAGTGTCCATCTACTATGACAGGGAAAGCTTCTTTGAAGAGAAAAGTCCCAAGCTGACCCTTAAGAAATATCCCAAACATAGAGGGAGGAGCAGTAGTGTCTTGGTCAGTGTTCTCTAGAAAAACAGAACCAGAGAGATGTATGTATGTATAAACCCGTTGCTGTTGAGTTGATTCCGACTCATAGTGACCCTACAGGACAGAGAACTGCCCCATAGGGTTTTCAAGGAGCAGCTGGTGGATTTGAACTGCTGGTCTTTTGGTTAGCTCTTAACCACTGCACCACCAGGGCTCCACAGAGACAGATATTTACTTTAACGGATTGTCTCATTTGATTGTGGGGGCTAGTAAATCCAAAATCCATAGGTCAGTTAACAGCCTGGAGACTCTCACTGGTTCGCAGGATTGTAGAGGGCTGCCACATGCAAAATCTGTAGATCAGGTGGCAGGCTGGAGACTCCTGCTGGTTTGCATCCCAAGATCCATGGGTCAGGCAATGGGAAAAGTGCAGCATGGAGAGAGAGAGTGAGTTCTACCAAAATGTTTATTTGTAGTCTGAAAGCAGACCACACTCTAAGGAAACTGTCCTTTCAACTGATTGATTGATTGATTACATTATGGAGATGATTACATCACATTACGTTACGTTATGTTACATTACGTTACGTTACATTTCATTACATTACATTACGTTATACTGTGTAACGGCAACTAGTCTAGTATTTGGCCAAGCCACTGGGAATCATAGACTAGCCAAGTTGACAAATAAAATTAACCACACAAGTAGCCATCAGTCATTCCAAGTCTAACATTATAAATTCTTTTTCTTAACCTACTTTAGAGGGTCGTTCAATTCTAGGTTTATAGATCCATGTCATCATGTTTAAGGGAAAATAAAGAGTGATAAAATGAGCTACAGTTAGTGTATACTCAGGGTTGCTGCCTTATCTGATGTTTGGAGGCAGCTGACAGTGCTTTGGGCATGTGAGGAGGCCAACAAAGATTTCCCTTTGGCTAAGGATCCAGTCAGAAGTTCCGAATTTCACTAACTTATCCATCAGTTGTTGAAAAAGTGATTTGCATATAACTGTGGCTTTTCTGGTCACTGAGTTTGATCAAAAACCTTTCGGTCTGGGTGGATATTTAGAGTAGATGTTAATTCAGGAGCACACATATATATTCTGGTACTAAGACAAGAACCATAACTGAACCTCTACCAAAGAATAAACTGACCACCCAGAAAGCCATATAACCTTTGCTTGAATTTAACAGAAGAAAAATAAACCCCTGCCATCTACTTGGAGCAGGGTAGTAGAAAGAATGTGGAAGACTGTTGAGTTGTCTATTCTCTTCTCAGCTTGAAATGTATTTCTGTGCTAATCATATTCCTTTCAACTTTTCTCCTCCTTGCTGAGGGAAGGAGATGGAATGAATGCCCAGAGTAACCTTAACTGTTTTAGCTTGGGAGTGGGTGGGAGAGTGACTTCTCCTCCATGACCTGGCAGCCGACCTGCTGGACTATGGCAGTGGGCCACGAATACATTGTCAAAATGGCCTTCGGCACAGCCAACAACCACGCATGAGGGCAACAGAACTACCCACAGAAGAGCTCGCTGTACCCTCTCAAAAGGAACATTTCTCCACCCACACTCATTGGCCAGCGTCTATGTATCAGGGATTGAGGAAAATGTGGCTAAGGACAGTTTCTTTTTCCAGAATAAATGATTATGTTCTCAGGTGAACATCCACTTAAATATCCACTCAGTCACCTTAAAGAGGCTGGCACATATAAGGCTATGGATATATAAATTGTTTTGAAGGCAGAGGGAGAGAGGATCCCCAGCCACCTCCTCCCAAAGTCCAGGCTTTGAAAGCGGCAACGCTGGTTACTAGGCAGAGACTCAGGAGAGCAGCCAACTTGGAACAGGGAGATGGCTCCGTCTAGTTGGAGATTAAAAAATTCCTGAGGTGCAGGTGCCAATAATCAATCAGAAAAGCCTCTCACTGTCACTCATTCACAAGTGTTTTCCTGCCCTCTTCAGCAGGCTCTTCTCATTCTGTCCTTTCATAATTTTATCCCCCGTTCAAGATGGCCCTTGTGTTTATTTCAGCTGCATGAAATGTTTGATCCTGTCCTGATTTGAAATTTTGTTCATCATGGAGTTTTATGCAGCAATATTTATTTTAAAAAAATATTCATTATAATACTATTTACTTTGATTACTGAGTTTTTTTGAGCTCCCCTAAATTTTGCACCCAATGCAAGTGTCTCACTGACCTTGCCCTAGTGCCAGCCCTGATGAGCAGGGTTACTTTCAAAGATTGATCTAATTATTAGCCTCCCTAAGGGATGACCAAGGATCCAAGCTCATTTAAAGTATTAATATATACATGAAGACATGGGGTTCCAATAATTAGCTCCCTTGTACTAGAGTCTGTACCAATGAAACCTGTAAAACCTATAGCACGCTTACCTCTCTTCCTTGTACCTAGGCTTCTATGGGGTTCTTCTGAGTAGGAAATATATGCGTATAACTGAAAGACACATTCTCTGAAACATTACTCCTTTGCTCTTATTCAGTTCTGCTCTGAGGTGCTCCTACAATAAGTACAAAATTGTGAAGTACAGTAAAGAGAATGTCCCAAGGGGCATATTATTATTTATTCCAAGATAATAGTCTCCCGCTAGTATAGTAATGCTGATCAAGCAAAGTGGAGACAGTATGGAATATAAATGATGATGCAAAGCTGACAAGTTTATTTTCAAAGCAGGAGACATGGTTCCTATAATAACTTTCCACTATTGTGACTGTTTCTATTATTCCACGTGATTGATGTATGTTTAATGGTTTCTATCTAATGTATACGGGAACTGTGGAATTGCAATTGCTTGGTTTAGAGTATGCTTTCTTCTAAACAAGTGAAGATTGTTTCAGCCACAAAGCAGAGCTATTGCGTTTAAACTTATGTTACTCTTAGAAAAATCAGCTGGTGTGGGCGCCTTCAATTTGAAAGACACTGTCCAGTTACCAAGTTTGACATAATGGTCCCTCAGCTCCTAATAACATCTACATTTGTGTGAAATTTTTGTGTGCGTGGTTTTATTCACATGCTTATAACACTGTTGTGCAGTAGTTTAGACAGTTATTACTTGTCTTCCAGTTTCACAGGCAAGAAAAGTGAGACAAAGAGAGAGTAAATGGAAGCGCGTGGTTGGTTTTGCACTTAATCAGCAGTAGACTCAGGACTACACATCCTGGTTCTTGAGTCTGAAGTCTATGCTCTTCTTTTACTTAAATGGAAGCTTTCAATTAATTATTATGCTTAGATTATTAGTATATCTGCAAATATATGGGGATCTATCTATTTAATATTTTAGTTATATCCCTCTTTAGTTTCTCAGGTGGTGCAAAGAGTTAACACTCTAAGCTGCTAACCAAAAGGATGGAGGTTTGAATTCACTCAAGAGGTGTCTCAGAAAAAAAGCCTGGTGATCTACTTCTGAAAAATCTTCCGCTGAAAACCCTATAAATCACAGTTCTACTCAGACACACATGAAGTCGCCATGAGTTGAAATCAACTCAATGGCAAATGGTTTTTTAGTTTCTTAGAGCAAAAGCTATGTCTAAGCCCTTTCTCTTTGTTTTATTTGTTTGTTTGTTTTTTATCCTACTTCCTGTTCCTTAATCCTGCCAAGAGGTCCACCCCGTGTCTGGCTGTGAAGAATGAGAGGAGGTCTCATTTTACAGAAAAATAAAATAAAACATCATATAAAAATCAAATAGAGAGTAGCGTATCCCATGACCACATACCCATTTGAAAGGTAAAACATGCATTTTTGGGTTACAGTTAAAAATAAAAGACAAAAACAGATAACAATGGTCAAATATACCCTAGCTGGATGCTGGCTAACTCATTGGTCAGCACACAGGTGAACGCTGCAGGTCCGACTCCGGCTCACATGGCTTCAGTGGAGTTGCATTATCTGGCTCCAGTCCTTGCTGTACTGTTCTAGGCCTTCTTGGAGATCATCCCTTTACTAGAAAAACTGGGTAATCGAACATCTGTAGAAACCCATCTCAAATTAGAAAGGAAGGAAGGAGGGAATGAAAGAAGGGAAAAGAAAGAGAGAGAAAGAATGTGTGGTGTCTTGTGTGATGAAACTATAAAAATGTGCTGGTAATACAAATTCAGATTTATATAACTCAAAAATATAGAATGGTCCTATATATATTTAAAAAAAAAAAGAAACTAAAAACTAACAAACAAAAAAACTATGTTAAAGCTGTTTTTTCTTCCAAAATTAGTTTATAAATTTAATTCAGGTAACATTAATCTCTCTCTCGCATAGGAGCATGCACTTTTGCTCTCTAATTTTATCTAGTTTTTTTTTATTGTAGTAAAAATATATACAATACAACATTTGCCAATTCTACTTTATGTAGAATTTTAAAAGGATAAAAGAAGTCAGAAACACCACCATTCTTGGGCCTTTGCTGGCTATTCCTTCTACATGAATACTCCCCTAAAATATGACAGACCTCATATTCCTCAAATCTTTGATGAAATGCAACCTTCTCTGTTAGATTGCAACTATCCGCTCAAGACTGGCACTCACCATCCCTCTTCCCTGCTTTATATTTTTTGTAAGCACGTATCACCATCTAACATACAATACAATTCACTCATTCGTTTTGTTTATTTTTTGTCCCCCTCCATGAGAATGCAAACTCTGTGAGAGCCGAGATTTTCATTTGGATTGTTCACTGCATGATCCTCAATACATATGCACTCAATAAATGTCTACTGAGTTGATGAAATAATTTTTACCAAATAAAATTTATAAAAATCCTTGTTTTTCTTTCCCTTCTGCCTACCTACTTGTATTTTCTTCTCTCTCTTTTTCTATTCCTCACCTCTCCCCCACCTATCCCCATTTTCTTTTCCAAAACCCCCGCCTTAAAAAAATCCATACTTCTCTCTGGACAGGTTGGTTTTCATTTGATTGCAAGAGGTAGAAAATCTGACTCAAGTCTGGATGGGGTTTGGTTGTGGTGGCAAGGGAGTGAAGGAGAGATGATTTATTGAGTTAAGTCACTGAAAGAACCAGGATAAATTCTGCCTCCATTCATAGCTTGATTCAGGAGTCGGGGATGTCACCAAGATCCATCTTTTAGGTTGGTCTTTTCCAGGTTGGCTCCAGTGTCAGGGCCCACGTGGTTACTTAATTAAACATCATGATACCTGATTCAGCAAAGGAGAAGTCTGCTTCCCCAAAAGATCAAATTAATCCTCAATTGGCCCCAAATTTAGGATGAATTTGCTGTGCCCAAAGGGATGCCCAGTATTGATGAGCTTAGCCTCAGTAAAGGGCCCACTTAGGGTGAAGTCAGCCCCACCCACAGGGCAGGTCTGAGAGTGAGGGACATTGAAGATGTGGTTTCCAGAGGAGAGGAAGGGATCCTGGGCAGCAGAAACAAGAAGAATCCTTTAAAGTGTTGGCTTCTATATTTATTTTACCAGAAACTGGATAAGACAATCAATGTAGAGAATCAAATTTGTCTTCAGCACATTTTTTCCTCTCACTACCCTCTCTTTCATTTATTCTGATCTCTTCCTTAGAGACACACATTATCCATATTTGGAGATTACTTCTATGCCTTTCATATCCCATCTCTTCTGAAATCATTTTTATGACTTTGCCCCTTCTGATTCTGGAATACATTTTTAACTGTGTCCTCTAACTCACTCTATTTCCTGTAGTCCCAAGTGTGCTAGGTCTTCTAATGAAAATCTAATCCTATGATCTTAGTTTGGTTTTCTCTTACTCTTTCCCTATCACATTTGAAACCAGTTGTCATTGAGTCAACTCCCACTCATAGCAACCTCATGTGTGTCAGAGTAGGACTGTGTTCCATACGGATTTAATGGCTGAATTTTTTTTTTAATGTAGATGACCAGACCTTTCTTCCAAGACACCTCTGTGTGGACTAAAACCTACAACTTTCAGTTAGCAATGGAGCATCTTAACCATTTTCACCACCCACGGACTCCTATCACAGTTACAGCTCCCTGTTTATTTCTACCAGCCTCCCACCTACAAAAGGTTTTTGTTGTCATTGTTCTGTTATATCTTAGTCTGTCTTATCATCTCATATTTAATCTCTTATTTTGTGGAGTCCATGTGTTCCTGATTTTTATTATGAATCAAACCCATTGCCAATGAGTCATTTTCAACTCATAGCAGCCCTATTGGACACAGTAGAACTGCCCCATAGAGTTTCCAAGGAGCAGCTGATAGATTCAACTGCTGACCTTTTGGTTAGCAGCCTAAGCTCTTAATCACTGCACCACCAGGGCTCCATTAAGAATTAAAGCAGGTGGGAGATGGGGCCAAGATGTAGTCAGATACTTCCTGTGGTCCCTCTTACAACAAAGACTAGAAAAAACAAGTGAATCAATTATATATGACAATCTAGCAGCCCTGAACATCAAAGGCAATATTGAGGAATTGGACTGAGTGGCAGGGAGAGGGAGAGACAGTTCAGAAGCAGTGAGGGAGTTGCCATACCTGACCTGAAGTGAGCTGGCACCCTTCAGGCCAGATCAGCTGGCGTGCACAGTGAGGCAAACAGTGGCACTTTGGAGGTGTTTTCTACATTGTGAGAGACCAAGTGGCAGAGAGTCAACTTAGGCCTCCAGAACCAGTGAAAAGCGGTATTCAATCAGCAAAAGATAAGTACATTCATCTGACCTACCGTGCAGATCAAAGAACGCCCCCTTTGGGAAAAACCTCCTTCCACTTACCTGCCCCTTCCCCACTCTGCACTGGGTCCCGGGCTGGCGTCAGTGGTTGCCAAGTCCCCTGGGCTGGAAATAGGACCTGTCACTTGCCCAGAGCCATTCTCCTGGCCTTGGAGAGGAACAAATTAACAAACAAGGATAAATAATCTGCCAGCTCCCCTAAGCCAAGAACTCAGGTAAGCACAGATCCTTTGCCTAAGCACAGGCATAAGGGGTCCACAGACTTTGAATGCCTTTCACCACTGCATAGACCTGTGTGGGACCATTTCAATAGAGTAGGCCATCATTACCCCAGTACAACAGGGTATACACCTGAAGCCTAACTTCAACTGTATCAGCTATATTGTGAAGTGGCAGGTTCATGACATTTGACACTGCTCTGGGGTCCAAGAATAAGTGGTGCCTCCCAGTCCCTGCAGCTAACAGCACTGGGTGCTCATAGTCTGGCTGCAAAATACACCCACCTACATACTCTAGGGAACAGGGACATGCTTTCCTCCCAGACACTCAGGGGCAGCCGTCAGCCCCCTGCCTTGCTCAGGGTGTGACCCCCTACTGCAGCCAGATACCTGTTATTATACCAATAACCCTTGCCTGTCTAGGACTGTAGCTGAGAGCCTGCACCACACACTTGGTGACCAACTACCTGGACACCTGAGCTGAATCCATTCAAGAAAAGTAAACAGACTCCTGGGCTCACATACCTAGTAAAAGATCTAATCACCTGGTAACAGGATGTGACAGCTTCAAAGACACCAGTAACCAAACTAGCTCACATGAGCAGCCTACTTGGGTATATCAAAATAAAACAAAACAAGAAGCTAGGACACAGTAAGCAAACACAAATAAATATAATAACTTATTTATGGCTTGGAGACAATAGTCAATATCAAATCACATAAACAGGCAGACCATGATGGCTTCAGCCAGCTCCCAAAACAAAGAATCAAGAAATTTTCCAGAGGAAGAGGATTTCTTGAAATTACCAGAGGTAAAATAAAAAAAGGTTAATACACAGAACTCTTTAAGAGATCTGGAAGGAGATCAGATGAAACGCAGACCATGCCAAGGAACAAACAGACAAAGTAATTAAGAAGATTGTAGAACAGCTTTATGACAAATCTAACAGGCAGTAAGAATCCATAGAGAGACAGCAATCAGAAATCCAGAAAATTAACAATAACATGTCAGAATTAGACAGCTCAACAGAAAGTCATAGGAGCAGAATTGAGGCAATGGAAGTCAGAATTAGTGAGACTGAAGATAAAGAACTTGACACCAACTTATTTGAGGAAAAATCAGATCAAAGGATTTAAAAAAAAAAGAAGACACGCTAAGAATTATGTGGGACTCTATCAAGAGGAATAACCTACAAGTGACTGGAGTACCAGAACGGGGGGCGATAACAGAAAATACAGAGACTTGTTGAAGATTTGTTGGCAGAAAACTTCCCTGGTATTGTAAAAAATGAGAAGATATCTATCCAAGATGCTCATTGAACCCTACACAAGGTAGATCCCAAAAGAAAGTCATCAAGACATATTATAATCAAACTTGTCAAAACTGAAGATAAAGAGAGAATTTTAAGAGTTGCTAGGGATAAATGAAAAGTCATCTACAAAGGAGAGTCAATAAGACTAAGCTTGGACTACTCAGCAGAAACCATGCAGGCAAGAAGACAATGGGATGACATATATAAAGCTTTGAAGGAAAAAAAATTGCCAGCCAAGAATTATCTATCCAGCAAAACTGTCTCTCAAACATAATGGCAGACTTAGGACATTTCCAAATGAACAGAAGTTTAGGGAAATTTGCAAAAACCAAACCAAAATTACAAGAAATACTAAAGGGAGTCCTCCCGTTAGAAAATTAATAACATCAAATAACAACCCAAGACTAGAACACAAGACAGAGCAACCAGGTATCAACCAAGATAGGGAAGTCACAAAAATAAATCAAAGATAAAACATTGAAAATAGGGAAAGAGAGATGTCAAAATGTAAAATATGACAACATTAAAACAAAAAATAGGGACTGAAAAATGTAGTCATAGATCTTTCATATGGAGAGGAAGTCAAGGCAATATAAAGAAATAAAAGAGTGGTTTAAACTTAGAAAAATATGGGTAAATACTAAGGTAACAACAAAGGAAACAAAAATCCTACACATCAAAACAAAAACAAGAAAAACTTAAAGACTCAGCACATACAAAATCAACAATGAAAAAGATGAAAAGAAAATACGTAAAGAAAAACGACTCAGCACAGAAAATTAAGTGGAACAAAGAAACTGTCAACAACACACAAAAAAGACATCAAAATTACAGCAATAAACTCATATCTATCAATAATTACAATGAATGTAAATGGACTAAATGCTCCAATAAACAGACAGAGAGTGGCGGAATGGATTAAAAACATGATCTATCTATATGCTGGCTACAAGAGACACATCTTAGACTTAAAGACACAAACAAACTAAAACTCAAAGGATGGAAAAAATATATCATGCAAACAACAGTTATAAAAGAGTGGGAGTGACAATATTCATCTCTGACAAAACAGAATTTAAAAGCCACCACAAAGGATAAGGAAGGACACTATATAATGATTAAAGGGTCAATACACCAGGAGGACATAACCATAAATATTTACACACCCAACGACAGGGCTCCAAAATACATAAAAAAAAATTTCTAATAGCATTGAAAAGAGAGATAGACAGCTCCACAATAATAGTAGGAGACTTCAATACACCACTTTCAGTGAAGGACAGAACATCCAGAAAGAAGCTCAATAAAGACACAGAAGATCTGAATGCCATGATCAACCGACTTGATCTCATAGACATATACCAAACACTCCACCCAACAACAGCCAAGTATACTTTCTTTTCCAATGCACATGGAACTTTCTCCAGGATAGACCACATATTAGGCCATAAAACAAGCTTAAAAGAACCCAAAAGAATCAAAATATTACAAAACATCTTTTCTGACCATAAAGTCATAAAAGTAGAGATCAATAACAGAAAAAGCAAGGAAAAAAAAAATCAAACACATGGAAACTGAACAACACCTTGCTCAGAAACTCCTGGGTTGCAGAAGAAATTAAGGATGGAAGAAAGAAACTCATAAAATCAAATGAGAATGAAAACACATCCTACAAGAACCTATGAGACACAGCAAAAGCAGTGCTCAGAGGTCAGTTTATAGCAATAAATGCACACATCCAAAACGAAGAAGGGACAAAATTAAAACATTAACTCTACAACTGGAACCAGTAGAAAGAGAGCAGCATAAGAAGCCCTCGGGCACTAGAAGAAAGGAAATAATAAGAATTAGAGAAGAATTAAATGAAATAGAGAATAGAAAAACAATTGAAAGAGTTAACAAGACCAAAAGCTGGTTCTTTGAAAAAGATCAACTAAATTGATAAACCATTG
>NW_004444133.1:3162333-3202243 GCF_000243295.1 Trichechus manatus latirostris | reverse complement strand
AGTCCATTAAATGGGGAAAAGACAGTCTCTTTTACAAATGGTGCTGGCATAACTGGATATCCATCTGCAAAAAACTGAAACAAGACCCATACCTCACACCTTGCACAAAAACTAACTCAAAATGGATCAAGGACTTAAATATAAAATCTAAAATGATAAAGATCATAGAAGAAAAAATAGGGACAACTCTAGGAGCCCTAATACATGGCATAAACAGAATACAAACAATAAATAACAATGTACAAACACCAGAAGAGAAACTAGACAACCGGGAGCTCCTAAAAATCAAACACTTATGCTCATCAAAAGACTTCACCAAAAGAGTCAAAGACAAATTACAGACTGGGAAAAAAGTTTGGGCTACCACAAATCCAATCGGCATCTAATCTCTAAAATCTACAAGATACTGCAAAACCTCAACAACAAAAATACAAATAACCCAATTAAAAAATGGGCAAAGGATATGAACAGGCGCTTCACCAAGGAACACATTCAGGCAGCTAGCAGACATATAAGGAAATGCTCAAGATCATTAGCCATTAGAGAAACGCAAATCAAAACTACAGTAAGATACCATCTCACCCCAGCAAGGCTAGCATCAATCCAAAAAGCACAAAATAATAAATGTTGGAGAGGCTGTGGAGAGACCGGAACACTTATATACTGTTGGTAGGAATGTAAAATGGTACAACCACTTTGGAAATAGATTTGATGCTTCCTTAAAAAGCTAGAAATAGAAGTACCAGCAATCCCACTCCTTGGAATAAATTCTGGAGAAGTAAGAGCCGTCACACAAATAGATACATGCACACCCATGTTCATTGCAGCACTGTTCACAATTGCAAAAAGATGGAAACAACCTATGCGCCCATCAGCAGAAGAAAGGATAAACAAATGATGGTATATTAACACAATGGAATACTATACAATGATAAAGAACAACGATGAAGCCTTGAAACATAAGATGGAGGCATCTGGAAGGCATTACGCTGAGTGAATTTAGTCAGTCGTGAGAGGACAAATATTGTATAAGACCACTATTATATGAACTCAAGAAAAGGTTTAAACACAGAAGAAAACATTCTTTGATAGTTATGAGGGTAGAGAGGGAGGGAGAGGGGTATTCACTAACTATATAGTAGACAAGAATTATCCTAGATGCTAATGGACCTCCAAGGCCTCCACCAGACTGAGTCCAGTACAGCTAGATGGTGCCCGGCTATCACCACTGACTGCTCTGACCAGGATCACAACAGAGGGATCTGGACAGAGCTGGAGAAGGACGTAGAACAAAATTCTAACTCACAAAAAAAACCCACCAGATTTACTGGCCTAAAGGGGACTGGAGAAACCCCAAAAGTATGGCCCCCAGACACCCTTTTAGCTCAGTGGTGAAGTCATTTCCGAGATTCACCGTTCAGCCGGGGAGTGGACAGCCCCATAAAACCAAATGGGACTAATGAGGCACAGCAGTCCAGAGACAAGGGCCAGAAGGCAGAAGGGGACAGGAAAACTGGTGATAGAGAACCAAAGGTTGAGTAAGGATAGTGTTGATGTGTTGTGAGGTTGTTAACCATTGTTATAGGGCAACATGTGTACTACCTGTTAAATGAGAAACTATTTTGTTCTGTAAGCCTTCATCTAAAGTGAGAATAGCAGCACGATTGGAAGAGGATAGTCGATGTCACTGAACTGTGCATGTAGAAATTTTTGAAATGGTATGTCTTTGGCTATGTATCTTTTCACCAAAAAAAAAAAAAAGGTCGAGGACAGAGAGGGTTGACATGTTGTGGGATTGTTAACCAATGTCATAAAACAATATGTGTACTACAGTTTCATGAGAAGCTATTTGTTCTGTAAGCCTTAACCTGAAGTACAATTAAAAAAAAAAAAAAAAGAGAATTATCCTAGGTGAAGGGAAGAACAACACACACTAAAGGGGAAGTCAGCACCACTGGACTAAACCAAAAGCTAAGAAGTTTCCTGAATACAACCAAATACTTCAAGGGACAGAATAGCAGGGGTGGGGGTTTGGGGACCATGCTTTCAGGGGAAATCTAGGTCAATTGGCATAACGAAGTTTATTAAGAAAATGTTCTGCATCCCACTTTGGTGAGTGGCATGTGGGTTCTTAAAAGCTGGTGAGCAGCCATCTAAGATGCACCAATTGATCCCAACCCACCTGGAGCAAAGGAAAGTGAAGAATACCAAGGGCACAAGGAAGATACTAGCCCAGAGACAGAAAGGGCCACATAAACCAGAAACTCCAACAGCCTGAGACCAGAAGAACTAGATGATACTTGGCTACCCCCAGTGACCACCCTGACAGGGAACACAACAGAAAGTCCCCGACAGAGCAGGAGAAAAGTGGGGTGCAAATTCTAGTAAAAAAAGTGGGGTACAAATTCTAGTAAAAGGACCAGACTTAATGGTTTGGCTGAGACTGGAGAGACCCTGGAAGATATGGCCCCCAGAATCTCTGTTAGCCCAAAACTAAAATCATTCCCGAGGCCAACTCTTCAGACAAAGATTACCCTGGACTGTGGGACATAAAATGATACTCGTGAAGAGTGTGCTTCTTAGCTCAAGTAGATACACGAGACTACATGGGCAGCTCTTGTCCGGAGACGAGGTGAGAAGGCAGAGAGGGTCAGGAGCTGGTTGAATGGACAGGGGAAATCCGGGGTGGAAAGGAGAAGTGTGCTGTCACAGTGTAGAGAGAGCAACTAGGGTCACATATCAATGTGTCTTTAATTTTTTGTATGAGAAACTAACTTGAATTGTAAACTTTCACTTAAAGCACAATTTAAAAAAAAGAAAAAGAATTAAAGCAGGTGCTTATCATGTTAATTCTCTTTCCTGTAAATGCCTGTAGTTCCCACAGCACCTTTACTGAAATGCTCTTCTTCCATGTTATGCAAGCTTTCAATAGACCCCACGATTGGTTTCTGTTACTCACGTGTGAATGAGAAAATGCACACCCAGGTCCAGGAATTTCTCTAAACAAGGTGAGTAGGTGCTCCTAGGTCCCTAGGCTACTGTTAGAAATCCTTTCCCAGATCTTAAGCTCGAGAGCTGATATCTGTGGATAACTAGCCACCTGAGAAGGAGGGGAAAACCCCAAGTAATAGGCAATCCCTGTAACCAAACTTGCACCTGGTACAAACGCGTGGTTATATCAAAATGTCTTTCTTGGGAGCACACTCCTAGGGCTCTGTCTGTTTCTGAGCAGCCTTTTAAGTCATACCCCCGAGAGGCCTTGGATTTATGTCAAAGCTACAGAAGTAGAAAGGAGCAAGGAGGTAGAGGAGAAGCTTAAGCCCTGAGAAAACAGGCAAGCCACGCCAGGAAAACAGCTGGCCGGTCAAAGCCCGCACCTAATGTGAAGGTGCCACAGACAGAGAGCAAGCCTTCCCAGAATTTTCTATGCAGTCTGGAGCTGCATATAGTCAATTAAATGAGGCAGCATGATGAAGAATCTTATAAAAAACAAGGGCCCACTTTCTAATATTTCCCAGTGGAAAATAAACTAAACTCTATTGTCAAACAAACACAATGGTTGAACTGATTTCAAGATAAATAATTATGGTCATTAAAACTCTAAGAAAGAAAAGAGATACAAAATTCAAGTGAATTCACAGAAAAGGAGGAGACATGAGGCTTAAAATGGTTGATGGACTTTAGTGAAATGAATAAATATGGCAAAAACACAATTTCTATTTGTGTGCAGTTGTTTCTGAGAAATGTTGCTTAACTCCCAGCCAGGGATGGATTAACCAGTTAGCAAGGTATGTACCTTGCTCATTAGGTAATGCATCCCTGCTCCCAGCCCATCCCTGAGCCTCACCCATATCCTGCCCTACTCCTTTAGTAGGCCAGCCTGATCTAGCTAAAGGAAGCCCTAACTGACCATAGAATTCTAACCTTCTTTGTCTTTTGCCAGCCTCCTGTCTCTCATCTGGTTCCTGTCCTGTCCCTGAATCTTGCTCTGTCCACCACTGAGGTTTTATTCTTGCCCTTTGGATTTTGCATTCACTTCTGATCTTCTGTCTTGTTTCTGAAAGACTTTCGAAACCATACCAAACCTGTTGCTGTCAAGTCAATTCTGACTCACTTTGCCTTGGAATAATTTTATTGCTTTTTGCAACCTCAGCCACAGTGGTGAGACGCCCTGCTTTTGTGAACTCTTGAGATCCATCCTTTGTTCCAGTCTGCTTCTGGCGCCTGGACCAGGCTGTTTGACGGCCAGCTGCAAAAAGTCAGACTCAATGCCTACATGTAAAGGGCTAAAAAATTCTTGTCAAATTGAATTGCAAAGCATTCCAAGAATGCCAACAACACACTGCATTTCAGTCCATAAATATTTGTTGGAGGCCCTATTATCTACAAGATACTGTATTAAACACTGGACTATAACCCTTATTATCAACATGATTCTTCGTTCTTGCTAATCTTAACAGACACTAGTAATAATTTTCTCCTTAGACTTGTCTTATCCAGGCAGAATGATTTTAAAGCATTTGGTTTTTCTTCACAAGTTGAATTTTTCCCCCCATTTATATCATCTTGGTGTCATTGGGATGAATCTATTCCACATAATTCATAGTTCTCTTTGGTTGGGGAAACCAAAAATGGGCATACTCTTAAAAGGTGGTGACAAGTACTAGATATAGCAAAAAATATTGTATCCTCCCATTATCCCGCCGTTTTTTACAGCATAAAAACCAAATTCCTAAGCATACCATCCAGGGCTAACAGTGTTTTGATAGATTATAATCTGGCTTCAACCTCCTTTGTAATTTCAACACCAATTTGTCTTTCACACACACACACACACACACACACACACACACACACACACACACACACACACACACACACCCCTTCTTCCAACACTCTTAATACAATATGCTCTTTGCCAGCTTTATACCCTGTACAATTTCTTACCCTTGCCGGGAATGATCGCCTTCCTCACCCACGGACACTTCACATTCCAGTTCGAAGTCTTCCCTTTGTGAAATCTACTTGAATGCTCCTTGGCAGGGTTGTTTACATCTTCCTCTATGCTCTCACAGTATTTAATTCTACTTTTCATTATAAAAATTATCACATAGAATTACCTGTCTCCCCAACCAGACTATCAGGAATCATTTGATTGCCAGGAACAGACCCCTGCTTGCTCCAGCTAATCAGAGAGAACAAGGGGGAAGTAATTTAGAGCAAGGACCATCTCATAAAACCCAAGGACCTAAATGCACCTGAGCTTCCTGAGGGCCAAAGCTAGGAATGGCAAAATCATCAAAACCAAGGAAGCTGATCTCTCCTCTCTCTTAGGGCCTCTCTGGATTCTCATCTTTAGTTCTCTCTTTGCATCTTCTTTTCATTTTTCTTTTCTCTTTGCAAACTGATGGCATTTGCCTATGGGCTATCACCATGCATTTCTAGGTCAAGAGCCCAGAGCCATCTGACTTGGTTTCTGAGGGACTGGGAGAATGGGAAATAAGCAGTTGGGGGGTGCGGGATCCTTTTCCAGGACTATCTGGTGCAATCCGTGGCATGTATTGTGCATGTAATAAATGTCAACTTATGGCTTAAAGTGACTGCACGTGTGATTCTAGGGTTTCTTAAATATTTTTGGTCCACAAAACATTTCCATATGGCACAGGGCATCACAGACCACATATCTTAACCAAAATTATTGACACACGCTGTTTTTAAAGAGATATTAATGAGGGCTATAAACTGGTTTACTCTAGAGTATAAACAAAGTATAAACGTGGTTGTATTTAAATGCTAAAATTAAAAGCGACCGGCTCAAAGGCCACCCGGAGGATCCTTATGGCCCACCAGCGGTCATCAGACCACACTTTGAGAATCGCCGCTGTGTGCCTATTTATGTGTCTCAAAAGCAAGCTTACTTTTACAGCGACACAGCTTTATTACTTTGTCATGGTCAGGTTGCTATACTCGCACACCTCCAGACCTTTTTCTGCTCTAGAGAAAAACAGTAAGTTTAAAATTCATCTTATTATTCTATTTCCATTTCAATATCATATGAAATACCTCCAGATCCTTTCTCTGCTCTAGAGAAAAACAGCAAGTCTAAAATTCATCTTACTATTCTATTTCAGTTTCAATATCATATAAAATACAACGTATAGGGACTCATAAGCCTAAGACAACAAATGCTTCTGTCTATGCTGTCATGAAAATAGACTAACTACTGAAAGAATAAAAAGAAAAAAAAATGCACAGTTTCTCTAAGCTTCCTTCCTCCCTACACAGTTCTATTCCCTTTTCCCACTACCCCGCTTTGAGGCCCAGCTTTGAAATTGGCACTGAGCAGGCAGAGTGGTCATTAAAGATTCCGTTTCACTGAATGTGCCGAGCAAACACAAATGCAAAAGCCCTGGATAAACATACTGCCTGGAGTCCTGGGAGTCGAGAAGGGAAGATGCCTGTAGAGGTCAGGGGCATTGGGCCTCCCAGCAGCCATCGACCAGAGATGGATTTTGGATCTGGGCGACAGTGCAGATGTCTGAATTAAGATTCCCAGTCCTCTCATCAGGAAGCAGCTGATCAGGAAAGCTAGAAACATCAGTGTCTGTAGGAAATAACTAAAGGACATTTTCTCTCCAAGTATTTCCTGTTTTAAAGAAGAAGTAACAGAACAACTAAATTTGCTGCCATCTCTTTAGGCCTCTGATTTTTTTTTTTTTTTTCAGTAAAATATACTGTTGTTGTTAGTTGCTATATCAAGTCGATTTCAACTCTTGGCAACCCCATGTGCTGCAGAGTAAAACTGCACTCCACGGGGTTTTTAAGGCTGTGACCTTTCAGAAGCAGATCACCAGGCCTTTCTTCTGAAGCATCTCTGGGTGAGTTTGAACCGCCAACCTTTCTTTCGGTTAGTAGTCAAGCGCTTAACCATTTGAGCCACCCAGGGACTCCTATATTACACATACTTATATATTTATATGTTAAATTAAAATTTATTTAAAATTTCTGATATATTAAAAATATATTTCAAAAATATAGGATAAGCACTTAGGGCCTATGTTATATTCCCCGCTTTTCAGTGCTAGGGCTCATTAACCTGAAACATTAAGCTTTCGATGGGAATATGTTTGTTTTTGGAATCCCTTCTGGGTTTAGTATCTTCTTTTGTTCTTCTGAGACACAATACTATTCTTTCTTTTTTTTCCTTTTTCAAATATAATTTATTTTACTTTTGTTGTGGTTGTTGAGAATATAAACAGCAGAATATACACAAATTCAACACTTTCTGCATGTACAATTCAGTAACACTGTGTTACATTCTTCGAGTTGTGCAACCATTCTCACCCTCCTTTTCCAAGTTGTTCCTCCCCTATTAACACAAACTCACTGCCCCCTAAGGTTCCTATCTAAACTTTCAAGTTGCTGTTGTCAGTTTGATCCCATATAGATAGATCTTAAAAGAGCTCAATGCTCAAGGCAGATGTTCTTTACTAGTTAAGCTAAACTGTTGATTGGCGTTAAGAAGACTTCAGGGGATATTTTTGGTTTAAGTTTTAAAGATTATCTCAGGGCAATAGTTTTGGGGGTTCATTCAGTCTCCATGAATCCAGAAAGTCTAGATTCCATGAGAATTTGCGATTCTGTTCTGCGTTTCGTCCCTTACATAGTGGGTTTTTAGTAAATTGGAGCCATATTATTCCCCTAGGAAGGCATCTGTGGCCAAAAGCACATTCAATCTTAACATTCTTTTGTCCTCTAAATCCATACCAATCATGCTGCAGATACCTATCCTCCCTTTCCTCAGTCTTACTGAAGAAAAGATTGTATATACATATTGTAACCCACGAAGCACTAGATTTCAGAATAACTCCTACAAATTGATAAAGAAAAGAAGACAATGTTATGAAAAAATAAGCAAGAAACTTGAGGAGATCCATCACACACAAAAAAGGAAACCAAGTAGCCAGCGTTGTTGTGCGCTGTCGAGTCAACTCCAGCTCATAGCAACACTATACGACAGAGTAGAACTGTCCCATAGGGCTTCCTAGGATATAATCTTTACAGGAGTAGATGGCAAGGTCTTTTCTCCTGCAGAGCAGCTAGTGGGTTCCAACTACCAACCTTTTTTAGTTAGCAGTCCAGCACTTAACCATTTCGCCACCAGAGCTCCTTTTAAGTAGCCAATAAACATATGAATAGTTGCTCATCCGCTTGGTTATCATGGAAATGCAAATTAAAACCGCAATAATACATAGATTGACAAAGCTAAAAAGTGTCACAATGTCAAGTGATGGTGAGACATGGAGCTAGAGAAATACATTAAGTGGGAAAACTTTGGAAAATAGTTTAACATCACAGAGTAAAGTTGAAGACTATGACATTGCACTGTGATTCAGCATTTACATGCCAAGGGATATACTTTAGAGAAATGCATGACATGCGTTCCAGGACACACAAAAAGGATGCTCATAGCATATTCATAACAGCTCCAGTCTGGAAACAACCCAACTGTTAACCATGAGAATCTTTATACACTATTTACTGTACAGCAAAGCAAATGAAAAAGCTATAGCTAACAACAGAAACGAGTCACAATAGTGAATAAAAGAAAATCAAGCCAAACCCACTGCCGTCAAGTTGAATTCCGACTCATAGCAACCCTATAGGATGGAGTAGAACTGTCCCACAGGGTTGCCAAGGCTGTAATCTTTATGGAAGCAGATTGCCACAACTTTTCATCCTCAGAGTGGCTGGTGGGTTTGAACCGCCGACATTTTGGTTAGGAGTCAAGTGCTTTAACCACTGGCTCCTTTTACACAAATTTTAAAAATAGGACAAATTATATTATTTAAGGATGTATACACAGGTAGTAAAACTATAAAGAAAATCAAACAAATGAAAACCATAAAAAGTCAGGACAGTTGGGGAGAGAGGATGTTGTGATGAAGAAAGAACACATAGGAAGTTTCGGGGTGGTGGGGGGATGTTTTGTACTTCTTGGCCATGGTGATAGTGACATGGATGTTCTCTTTATAACCACTTCGTTAAACCATAGTTTTAAGTTTTCTGTTCTTTTCGGAGTGTACACTATATTCCACAGTTTTAAAATATATAAAACAAAAGTAGGAAAAAAAGACCAGCACTTTGACATTCAAAAATTAGAATCTATATTGTGGAATCAAACTCTTAGTGACTGAATGGGAATAAAAGACCTTCGGGAGTCAAAGATCTGATGTAGGAAAATTCCAAAATTAGCAAACCTACTACTAAGATTAGGAGCATATTTATTTCCCAGAACTAGGCAAACCGTGAGCCAAAAATGTTCTTTTGATTTTATTGCACTTTTACTTCTTTGGAAAGGAATGCAGAGATCTAAGCTGGCTCTGTCTATGTGCACAAATACGTTGAGCGTAACCAGTCACCTTAGTTAAAGTGGTTAGACAAGTAATAAACGTCATCATAATTGGTAACTTTTCTGAAAAATTCTGTAAAGCAGGTCATAACGTAAGAGAATTGAAAAGTCAAGGACTCACACTCTTCATCCGTATTCCTACATATGAATCACCCATCGGAATACTTATGAATAACCCCTGGTTCATTATTTCTTAATCATTTTCTTCAGTAATCTATTAATTTTATATAGTTTACCTAATTTCTCTGTGTTCCTATTTACTCTGACCTATCTTCACAGATGAAAATGAACAAGATTGAGATAGATAGATAGATGATAGACAGGTAGATAAGTAGATAGTCAGACAGGTAAAGAGAATGAATGCCTTCCATATGGAAGATCCAGGTTCAGTTCCTAGCTGATGCACCTCACGAACAGCCACAACCCATCCATCAGCGGAGGTTTGCAGGTTGCTACGATGCTGAACAGATTTCAGCAGAGCATTCAGACTATGACCATCTAGGAAGAAAGGCCTGCTGATCTGAAAATCAGCCAATGAAAACTTTATGGATCATAACAATCTAATCCATAACCAATCTTGGAAGCAAGGCAGGACCAGGCAGTATGTCATTCTGTTACGCATAGGGTCGCCATATACTCGACGGCAGCTAACATGCAGAGTAATGTTTCTTTCAATAATAATGCAGCATGCTCGGCCTTAGCTACCTGAGCTGAAACGATTCCAGTTTTTGAAAGCTTCCCTCAATTTTTTATTTATTTTCTGGCAATCCTTATAACATCTATAACCATAACGCAGATATCTATTTTCTCTTACAAGCACTGGCTATTCAATTTGAAAATGTCAGCTACTCAAAGGAAGTGAATTTGGAAGTGATTCACTACCAAAATTCCTGAAGTGAGAATGGGCTGGTCCTTGGTGCAGACTGCTGGTCACCAGTTTGTGGCGGGAGATAAATCCTGCCATGTGGCCCTCTGGAATGCAATGCCGCCTGCAGACAAAAACATCTTTTCTTTAGGGAAAAATAGAGAGGGAGGGGGAGGGGGAGCGGACAAACGGCAAGTAAAACTTCGCTTCAGATGTTCGCAGTTTAAAATGTTTGTTTCCTAATAATTCATTCCAAGGTTATGGGGATACTTTTCTTCCTAATCCTAAATCTAGACTTATAACTACGTGTTTTTCATTGTCCGATTTGAACACTTCTTTCTGCTTTCTCAGTTGCGTCCTAAAGTTCAACTTTGACATTTCACCATCAAACTCCCATTTGCTCAGACTTAATATATGGTATTCTCATAAACATTTACCATACTTGGGGGCAGACTCTCAGAAAATTTCATTTGGCTTTGGACTCACAAAGAGAAAGAAATGCACAAAATTCATTTTTCTTAAAATGGAATTCACCCTGAGATCTGAAAATGCCCTGAGTTAAAGTAACAAGGATTCTAGAGCTTTGCTGTCTTCTCCCCTCCCTTCCACCTGTTTTCTGCAGTTGGATGAGAGCATCTAGGCTGAATAGACAAGATGTCAGGGCAGAGAGGAGTGAGGTAGAAAGGAAGCCTACCAAAGAGAGATGTTCTGTCCTTTTCCTTCTTGCACTCCTGAGGCTGTCACTTTGGAGGGGACACTCTGTTACTATAATCTGGCAGATCCACTAGAGACCAAATGTCAGCCCTTTCTTCTATGAGGAGTCCCTGGGTGGGGCAAACGGTTAGCTTGCTCAGCTACCAACTGAAAGGTTGGCAGTTCAAGTCCACCCAGAGGTATCTCAGAAGAAAGTCCTGGCAATCTACTTCCAAACAATTACCCCTTGAAAACCCTATGGAGCACAGTTCTACTCTGACAGACACTCATAGGGTGTTATGAGTTGGAATCAACTGAATGGCAACTGGTACTGGTTTCTTCCATGAAGGAATGAAGCCAGTCCTTACCTGACCTATTGCCTACCCATAACATACCTGAGTGTTGGTGGTCAGAGGGATGTTTATATTTCATCCAATTACTTATTCCTTTAAACTGTAAGGGAAGAAAGACCAAAGTGCTTTGTCTAATGCCTCTGCCAGGATTTCTGCTCATCCAGATCCTGGCCTAGTTTGGTTGAATCATTACAGTGCAAAGTTATTATTTCACCACAGCAGTGACAGAAAGGTAAATTGTTAACAAATGACTAGGCCCGTCGTCCATAATTGCTGACCTTCCGTGGTCTCTCTAATGTGACTTGGGGCCTCTCTGTAATCAAGAGCCTGGTGTGATATTTACGAACAGGCCTGGAATGCCATCAGGAAAGCCACTGATGCTCCTTTTAGGCCTCCGACTCCTACCACTCATAATCACACTCCCCCACAGAGCATTTTCTCTCTGAACACAATTAAAATGAACTATGATAACCTTAGGTTAGGAAGAAAGGCCTGGCAATCTACTCCTGAAAATCAACCAATGAAAACCCTATGGACCTGACAACAGTAACTCAAAAGGATAAGAAACTTAGGAGGCAGTGAATTTATCTTAATAGGGGAGGAATAAATCTGAGAAGAAAGGTGAGAATGGTTGCACAATTTGAAGAATGTAATCAATGTCACTGAACTGTATATGTAGAAATCCTTGAATTAGTTTATGTTCTGCTGTATATATTCTTAACAATAAGAACAAAAATAAAATAAGATACAAGAAATAAAAAACTCTATAGACCACAATGGTCCAGTCCACAACCAGTCATGGGGAGGCATAGGACAGGGCAGGATTCCTTTCATTGTACATGGGCGTCCGTGAGTTGAGGGCCAACTCAATGGCAGTTAACAACAGCAATCCTAGGTTACTATACATATTTCAGTTGCATTTTATGTCATAGTTTCACATCTTAGTCTAAGGAGTTAAATTCCTTCAGAAAATTCTTCTCCAAGTCAACTAATACTCAGGAAACCCCAGAGCAATAACTGGAAAGTTCATATGGGCAGTATTTCATGGTTAGCTCACTTGTGTTGGACAGGACTAAGCTTTCAGGGCCTAAAGGAAAAGTTCTTCCTGTATGAGCTGAATAGAGCTGTGGGTCTCCAGCAGCCTGTTTCTGCATCTATGAAATGTGAGGTGCTAAAACTAAAAGAACTGTAAGAAATATATCCAGGAAGATAGAAGTAAGGCAAGGGGAGAGAAGTCAAGAAGAAAAAGAGAGAGAGGCCAGGGGAGGATTATCCAACACGGAAGGTAAGCACGGTGCTTACCTTGCTTACCAGATTATCTGTAATGAACAATTTCACATTTTTTTCACCACATCAAAGATTTTGCTTCTAGGTATGACCGGCATCTGTCTCTCTCCCAACCCTACAGCACCTTCCTACAGAATCAAAACCTCTTTTCAAATTTATAATCCCTGACGGGATGGATGACCCAGTAAACAAGGTGTCTTAATCATCTAGTGCTGCTATAAGAGAAATACCACAAGTGGATGGCTTGAACAAAGAGAAATTTATTTTCTCAGTCTAGTAGGGTAGAAGTCCAAATTCAGGGTGTCAGCTCCAGAGGAAGGCTTTCTCTCTCCGTCAGCTCTGGAGGAAGGTCCTTCTTGTCAATCTTCCCCTGGACTAGGAGCTTCTCCGCGCAGGAGCCCCAGGTCCAAAGGATGCACTCTGCTCCTGGTGCTTCTTTCTTGGTGGTATGAAGTCCCCAATTCTCCTCCCACCTCGCTTTCCCTCCATCTCCTGCAAGACAAAAGGTTGTGCAGACCACCCCTCAGGGAAACTTCCTCCACACTGGACCAGGGATGTGACCTGGGTAAGGGTGGTGTTATAATCCCACCTTAATCTTCTTCAACACAAAATTACAATCACAAAATGGAGGACAACCATACAATACCGGGAATCATGGCCTAACCAAATTGATACACACATTTTTAGGGGGATGTAATTCAATCCACGACACAAGGTAAGCACAGGCTCCCTTGTGCTTACTTACTAATCTGTAATGAACAATTTCACATGGGCTTCAGTGCATCAAAGATGTGAAATTGTTCACTACAGATGATCTGGTACCTTGTCTGTTAGATAATCTGCCCCTGAGAGAGGCTATTTATTTCAGAGTATTAGAAGACAGAGCCTCAAGAAAACTCTGACCCACAAGCCTTGCCAAGGAGAGGAGAATATCGGTATGTCCTGATGTACATTCACTTCTTCATCGAGGTGCAACCCAGGCTTCTGAAGCAATGCTCTGAATTCATGGCATTTCACAAGACCATTGAAAATGCTTAGTAATTGTTTGCAGCTGCTGCTCAGCCATTTCCTTTACATTCCAGGGCCCTGAAGACAAAAAGAAAAAATTCCTTATTCCAGTTTTTGTGGATCATAGTGTCAGCCATAAATCGTCTCCTCTGAAGTCTATAAAATACAGTTTTTATTTCATTGTTTCTATTTCATGCCAGATCATAAAACTGTTCTATGTTTAAAAAAAAAAAAGTAAACAGAAAGAAGGAAACAAATAAAAACAACAGAAAGGCTCTTTTGAGTTTAAGGAAGTTGTCCTTCAAAAGCTCACTAATTCAGATCTGTCTAGATTGGGAAAAAATCTAGATTATGGGCTATTGAATTTAAATATTCAAGTTTTTATCATATGTAGAAGTCTGTGTGCATGCTTGTGTGGGAGCATTTATTTGTTAGGGTAACACAAATGGCCTAGTGTGTACAGCGTGCTGGAAGGAGCCCTGGATTGGAGATTAGGAGCACTGGAATGTAGTCCATTTATACCCCTAACAGTCTGTGAGGCCTCAGGCAAACTTCCCTGAAATGAAAGGCTGGGACTAGAATGGAATTGCAAATACCTTGCTCTCATTGCCAGTTTTGCTAATCTATTCCAGCGCACTTTCCATTAGCCCCAGAAGCCTCACAGTGTTTCTCAACACCAACAACCAAAACCAAATCTGATTCCAACTTATATTAGTTATCTAGTGCTACCGTAACAGAAATACTACAAGTGGATGGCTTTAACAAACAGAAATTTATTCTCTCAGTCTAGAAGGCTAGGAGTCAAAATTCAGGTTAAAAGCTTCCGGGGAAGGCTTTCTCTCTCTGTTGGTTCTGGACGAAGGTCCTTGTCATCAATAGTCCCCTGGTCTAGGAGCTTCTCAGCACAGGGCCCCAGGTCCAAAGGACGTGATCTGCTCCTGGCTCTTCTTTCCTGGTGATATTGAGGTCCCTCTCCTATCTGCTCACTTCTCTCTTTTATATCTCAAAAGAGATTGACTCAAGATACAACCTACTCCTGTAGGTTGTGTCCTGCCTCATTAACACAATAGACAGCTCACTCCCAAATAGGATCATAACTACAGGCTTAGAGGGTAGGTTTTACAATACATAGGATAATTACATCATATCACAAAATGGAGGACAACCACACAATTCTGGGAATCATGGCCTAGACAAGTTGACACATATTTTGGGGGGACACAATTCAATACATGACACGACTTACGGCAACCCCATGTGTTAACAGAGTGGAACTGTTCCACAGAGTTTTCTTGGCTATAATTTTTAAGGAAGCTGATTGCCAGGCCTTCTTCCATGGCACCACTGTGTGGGTTCAACCCAAAAATCTTTAAGTTAGTAGATAAGCCCAAACCATTTGCACCACCTAGGGACCCTGTTTCTTAACACCTAAACCAAATCAAACCCACTGCTGTCAAGTCAATCCGACTCAGAGCGACCCTGTAGGATAGGGTAGAACTACCCCATAGGGTTTTCAAAGCCATAATCTTTACAGAAGCAGACTGCCACATCTTTCTCCCACAGAGCGGCTGGTGGGTTTGAACCACTGACATTTCAGTTAGCATCACAGCGCTTAACCAGCACCTCCTTTTCTTAACACAGAACTCTAATGAAAGTCTGTCAATCAGTCAGCCTTGACACACAGTATTTAGTCTCTTTATGGGACTAGATGATTTCAAATTTTCTTATATCATTGTAATTCCAATATGCTAATGTTGTTGTGTGCCATTGAGTTGATTTTCGACTCATAGCCACCCCATGTGACAGAATAGAACTGCCACATAGGGTTTTCTAGCCTGTAATCTTTATGAGAACAAATCACCAGATCTTTCTCCCTTGGAGTCACTGGGTGGGTTTGAACTGCCAACCTTTCAGTTAGCAGCTGAGTGCTTAACCCTTATGCCACCAATCCTCCTTAACATGCTAATAGAGATCCGTAAAGAAAACCACTTTAAGGAATGTAAAAATGGTTTGTAACCAGTTTATGGTTTATAATAGACCAACCATCTCCAGGTTGCTTTACAAGTGCTTAAAATAACATCTAGAGTCATTAAATCCAGTGGTTCACACCTGACTGAGGGGAAGGAGTGTTGGCAATAGGAAGGAGGAGGCAGGGTTGGGGAGCTGTATATTGGAATCATCTGGGGAGATTTTAAAACATATACAAACCTGGGACCTGCTCTGTCAATTATCTTTCATTAACTCTGCAATGGAGTCAGGAGAGTATGTTTGCTTAAAAATCTTTTTGGTATATTCTAACACACATTCCAGTCCAAAGATCCTTTCTGGAGCCTTGTTTATATTATTTATTTCTTTAGACAATTTATTATTTCCAGAAAAAACAGTGGTAGATTTCATCTCAGGCCCTGTCCAAATTAAATTTACACATTGCAAATGAGGAAAGTGCAAATAAATGAGTCTCTGCCATTGACTGAATTTGCAGCTTTATTTCTGGAACCAAGACACTGTATTATTCAGACAACCACATAACAATGGCCACTAACCCTTCTGGTTTCTTGGGCCAAAAACCCTGGAGTCATTCTTAGCTTCTCTCTCTCTCACAAACCTCATCCAGTATGTTCAGCCAATTCTGTCAGCTCTTCCTTGAGCTCTGACCTCCTCTCACCACTTCCTCTGCTAAAGCCTGCCCAGATTATTGCAAAAGTCTCCTAGCTGGTTTCCTGCTTCAATCCTTGACTCCCACTGTCTACTGTTGTCTTAGGCTGCGTTCTCTAGAGAAGCAAAACCAGTGAAGTGTGTGTGTGTATATATATACACACACATATATATATAAAGAGAGAGAAAGAAAGAAACAAAGATTTATCTCAAGGAAATGGCTCATGCAGTTGCAGAGCCTGGCAAGTCCCTAGTCCATGGGTCAGGTGTCAGGCTGGAGACTTCTCCTGACTCACGTAGCTACAGGGGCTGACGAACCTAAGATCAGCAAGTCAGACAGCAGGCCACTGGCTCACGAGCTGCTGAGGCTGATAAATTCAAGATATGGTAAGACAGCAGGTAAGACAGCAGGCTGCTGGCTCACAGGCTGCAGAGGCTGACTAATCCCAAGATTGACAGGCAATATGGCAGGTTGCTGGCTCGAGTCCCAAGAACCAGAGGTCAGATGATGATGAGCTGGATGTAGGGTCCAGAGCAAGCAAGCCAGCGAACTTTGCCAGAATGTCCATATGTATTGAATGCAGGCCACACCCCAAGGAAACTCCCTTACAACTCATTGGCTGATCACATCAGATCACATCATGGAGGTGATTGCATTTTATCACAAATTAAAGGATAGCTACATCATTATGTAACTGCTAAATTACATCATTACATACCTACCAAACTATATCATTACATAACTGTCTTACCACTGAGAATCATGGCTCAGCCAAGCTGACATACAACCTTAACTATCACAGTTGTCCACACAACACAGAGTGATCCCAATGAAGCTTAAGTAGGATCACATCATTTCTCTGTTTAGAAACCTCCAAGTACCTCCCAACTTACAATCAAAGCCCAAATCATCAAAATGGCCTGCAGAACCCTACACCTCCTGTCCCCAACTTACTTCCCCCTTTGTCCACTCAACACTGGCCCCCTTGCTATTCCTGAACATGCTGTGTAACCTCCTGCCAAAGGTCTTTGTCCACCCACATAACTCTCTCCCTCACTTCTTTCAGGTCTTGACTCAAATATCTCCTTATCAGAGAGTACGTCTCTAAATATGACTCCTATTAAAATGATAACATTACTCCCTATACTGCTTCCCTGTTTAATTTGCTCTTTAGTATGTGTCACTATATAAAATAAGGTAGATTTTAATCATTTGTTATGTTTATAGTATACCTTTTGCTGCAAAATGTCAGCTCCAAAGCACAGAGATTTGGTCTGCTTTTCTCACTGCTATATCCCCAGAACTTAGAACAGTGCCTAGCACATAACAGGTATTCAATAGACATTTGCTGAATACAGAAATCAGTGAATGAATCAGCCAAGAGATGGTATGATTCAGAGATTGTAGGAAGGAGTCCATTAGTAAGCTATGAACAACTGGGGGCAAAGGTTTTCTGGGAATTAGTCCCTAAACTTCCATAATTCCATTTCCATTTTATAAAATGGGCTAATCATTCTTTCCTTTCACCAGATCCAGGGTTTCCATTAGAACAAACAGGAACTTATTTAATACTTTGGAAGAAATATTCTGTCTTATCGTATCTCAATTATTCTAGAAACAATTGTGCAATTTTCCCTGTATGTCAGTTGTCTCCCCTTTTCTTTCCTTACACAATTTCACTTAGCAATTTCACAAGACAGATAGCAGAAGAAGAAATAAAATTTGTTTTCAAATAAGTCTATTTTGTTACTCATTTCTCTTTGAGATAAAAGTTTAAATGTTAACTAAAAACAAATATGAAAATTATCTTTTTAATGTATCCTCTATTCTCTTTAAGTATGTTGTTATTGACGTTGTGTGCAGTCAAGTCAATTCCAACTCATAATGACCCTATAGCAACCCTATAGGACAGAGCTCTTTAAGTATTAATTGCCGTATTTTATAAATAAAAAATATTGGATTTAGAAAATAATTTGTAGGGGCTTCTAGGTATGAAGGAGTCCCTGGGTGGTGCAAACTTTTAATGCAGTCACTGCTAACTGAACAAAGAGCTTCAGTCCACACAGGGATGCCTGGGAAGCAAGGCCTGGCAATCTACCTCTGAAAAAGCAGCCATTAAAATCCTATGGAAAAACATTCTTTGCTGGTTACTAGGGTAGGGAAGGAGGGGGAGGGAAAATCACTAACTAGATAGTAGACAATTATCAACTTCTGTGAAGGGAAGGACAAGATACAATACAGGGGAAGTCAGCAAAACTGAACCAAAGCAAAAGCAGAGAAGCTTCCCAGACACATTCAAACACTTTGCGGGACGAAGTATCTGGGGCTGGGGGCTGGGGACCATAGTCTTGGGGGACATCTAGGTCAACTGGCATAATACAATTCATAAAGAAAATGTTCTATAGAGTAGCATCTGGTGTCTTAAAAGATTGCGAGTGGGCATCTAAGATACATCTATTTGTCCCATCTCATCCAGAGCAAAGGAGAATGTAGAAAACCAAAGAGACAAGGAAAATAATAGCCCAAAGGACCAAAGAACTTCATAAACCAGAGACTCCACCAGCCTGAGACCAGAAGAACTAGATGGTGCCCAGCTACCACTCTGACAGGGATCACAACAGAGTCCCAGACAAAGCAGGAAAAAATGTAGACTAGAACTCAAACTCATGATAAAAGACCAGATTTACTGGTCTGACAGAGACTCGAGGAACCCCTTGAAATGATGGCCCCAAACACTGCTAATCCAGAACTGAAACCATTCCCAAAGTCCACTTTTCAGACAAGGATTAGAAACTCGTTAAACCAAACCCATTGCTGTTGACTGGATTCCAACTCATAGAGACCCTATACGGACAGAGTAGAACTGCCCCCATAGGGTTTCCAAAAAGTGGCTTGTGGATTTGAACTGCCAACGACCTTTTGGTTAGTAGCTAAGCTCTTAACCACTAGGCCACCAGGGCTCACTTTTCAGACAATGATTAGACAGGCTGATGGCCAAATGGGCAACTCCTGTCCAAAACCAAGACAAGAAGACAGGAAAGGACAGGAACTGAATGAACGGACACAGGGGACCCCAGGGTGGAAAGGGGAAGAGTGCTGTCACATTGTGGGGATTGCAATCAATGTTGCAAAACAATATGTGTATAAATTTTTGAGTGAGAAATTAACTTGAGCTGTAAACTTCCACCTAAAGCACAATTAAAAAAAAAAAAAAAATACCCTGTGGAGAACAGTTCTACTCAAGACACATGAGGTTGCCATCAGTCAGAACTGACTCAACAGCAAGTGGTTTGGAATTTTTTGCTCGAGATATAAAAGACAGTCTAGGATGAGTGATATGACACAAACATGTTTGAATTAACTAATAAGAATGGCTAATATTTATGGGCACTTTCTATATGGGATGTTCTGTTACAGCTTTGCATGCACTCTTATTTTATCTTCACTTAAACCCTAAGAAGGAGGGACATATAATAAGAAAATTGAGGTTTTGAGATGTGAAGCATCTTGCCAAAGGTCGCACAGCCTAGTAGGTGGCAGAGCTGTGATTCAAATCTCAGTCTATCCAAATACAAAGACAATACTTTTAACAGTTTCACTTTGCTAGGACAGTGGTTTATGGAGACAGGAGAGTAAAGTATTTCAAATCAGGATAGTTCCAGAAAAATTGGGTCATAAGTTTAAAGTGTTTCACATTATCCTGAATTTCTAAGAGTTGACTGTAAAAACAAAAATTGTTATTATAGCAAGTCAGAAGGAGAAAAACTGCTGATAGTACTACGGGGCCGCCTTTCCCCCAGGAACCCACAAAGTACTTTCATAGTGCATACCAGCAAAAAAGACTTTCACAGCATAAAACAAAACCGGTATTTGGCATTTGTCCAGTTTATTGGATCAATGAGAGATACAAACTGGATGACTCAGCTGTCAGTGTAATATTTTTTTTCAATTTGAATTATTCAACTTATCTGTCCCCAAAGATCAATGAACTGAAGCTAGACCAGAATGTCACCTTCTGACACCCTGTCTGGGGCCATAACTTATTTCCAAGTGAAAGCATTCTGTCAAATCAGTGCATTAAAAAGATGTCTTTATTATGTCTGTCATTTGTAAATACCTAACCTTTTCCTCTGCCTATTTTGGAGAGGAATGGAGATGGCAGAAACTGCCAAAGAAAAAGGAGGGGACAGTTGGCACATGTGTGTGTGGTATGGCATGTGTGTGCAGGGGTTTTCCTCGCTATTGGTGGCATGCCAACACTGGGCGTGCATAATGGAGGGGAGGCTGCTGGATGGAGGATCCTACTTCCTCCCACTTTATTATTTCCAAACTAGGTCTCAGGAGTTCTTACAGACTTAAAGACATTCTCTACCAAAACAAAGTAACACAGAATCAATCAATATTGTTACCTTCATTAAGTCCAAAACCTTTATGTTCTTTTTCTTTCTAGATTGCTTATGTGACCATTTTCTGGGTATTGTAAAAACCATTTGTTGCTATAAGATGTTAGAAAGGACTTAATCTCCATTTAATATATTTTTCTGTTTAAAACCTTTCAATCACTCATTCAGATCCCAACAGCCTCAAGTCAAAAAATTCAGTCTCTCAAGTCAAAAGGTAGAAAACAGAGACAGCATGAACCTGTATAATTTCATTGGTAGGAGGTGAGGTATCTTGGCGAATCTCAGGGAATGTCGATGGAAAATCAGGGAAGAGTCAGGAAAAAAATAAGTGATGATGACAGTGGCTTCTCTGCCCGTCGATGCTGGCCCATGTGCCATCTTTGGATTTTGAGTTGAACAACACGACTTCTGCCACAACTAGAACTATCTACTGTAACAGTTATGTTGACACAAAGATTTTTACCTTGAATTAAAATGTTTACTTTTTTAATATGTAAATGATTATGGTAAACATTAGCCAAGAAAAATCAAATACTCAAAAGACTTCATATTTTAAAAAATACTTGACACTAGAAAAACAAATAATCTTTGAATAAACTAGGATAAGAACATATGATGTCTTTATAATAAAGAAAATACAACCTCCATTTGAAGAAAAGAAAATGCTCACAATTGTTGTTATGCTTGAGCCCATTGCAGCAGCCACTGTGTCAAACCGTCTCATTGAGGGTCATCCTCTTTTTCAACGACCCTCTCCTTTACCAAGCATGATGTCCTTCTCTTGGGACTGGTCCCTCCTGATAACATGTCCAAACTATATGAGACATAGTCTCGCCATCCTTGCTTCTAAGGAGCATTCTGGCTGTACCTCTTTCAAGACAGATTTGTTCATTCTTTTTGCAGCCCATGCTATATTCCATACTCTTTGCCAACACCATAATTCAAAGGCATCAACTCTTCTTCTGTCTTCCTTATTCATTGTCCAGCTTTCACATGTATATGAGGCGACTGAAAATACCATGGCTTGGGTCAGGCCTACCTTAGTCCTTAACTGACATCTTTGCAAACACGTTAAAGAGATCTTTTACAGCAGATTTGCCCAATGCAATGCATTGTTTGATTTCTTGACTGCTGCTTCCATGGACGTTGATTGTGGATCCAAGTAAAATGAAATCCTTGACAATTTCAATCTTTTCTCCATTTATCATGATGTCGCTTACTGATCCAGTTGTGAGGATTTTTGTTTTCTTTATGTTGAGATGTGATCCATACTGAAGGCGGTGGTCTTTGATCTTCATCAGTAAGTGTTTCAAGTTCTCTTCATTTTCAGCAAGCAAGGTTGTGTCATCTGCATAACACACATTGTTAACGAGTCTTCCTCCAATCCTGATGTCATGTTCTTCTTCATATACTCTAGCTTCTCGGATTATTTGCTCAGTGTGCAGATTAAATAAGTGTAGTGAAAGGCCCTTTCACTATAAATATATATATAGAGAGAGATTTCTATCAAGGAAATTGTTCATACGGTTGTAGAGGCTGGAAAGTCCCAAGTCCACGGATCAGATTGGAGGCTTCTCTTGGCTCACAGGCTGCAGAGAGCAAGGAATCCCAATATTGACAGGCAAGACAGCAGGTAAGCTGCTAGCTCAAGTCCACGAACCAGATGTCAGATGAACAGGAGCCAGCTGCAGGATACAGAGTGAGCAAAAGCCCACAAGCCTTGCCAGAAAGTCCACTTGTATTGGATGTAAGCCACACCTGGGAGGAAAATCCCTTTAAATTGATTGGCTATTCACAGCAGACCTATCATGGAGGTGATCGCATTATATCCAATCTCATCATGGAGGTGATCACGTCATTGTATAACTGCCAAACTACATTATAACTGACAAACCACTGAGAATCATGGCCCAGCCAAGTTGACACACAACTTTGACTATTACAGCCTGGCACAAGATAAATGCCATATAGTGTTAGCTATAAGTTTTATTACAACTATTGTATTTATTGCTATAGGCAAATAAAGAAACAAAATGGAAGATAAAGCCATTACTATTATATATGAGTCATTCTTATGACATGAGGGCAAAAGCCAACGTGATAAACCAAAGAGTGATGTATAGCAGAAAACAGGTGGTTAATAAATACACATTGAATGAAATATACTAATAAGTGAGAGTCCCAGTCAGAAGCCTGGAGGATCTGCAGCAAATCTGCATGCACAGGTGAATGGCAAGGAAGGTTAAAGCAATCAAAGATGTCCAAGACTTGGTTTTACTGTCAGCTATGCATTTCTGGAGTGGATCACATAGCTTAAGGAACAGTTCTGGACTTCCTGCCAACAACAACAACAAAAAAGCAGTGCAAATTAATAAGCCTAGTCACTCACCATCATGAAGATTTTTGCTTTGATTAAAATGATTTTGTTTTTCTTTTACTCCAGTGGCGGCGATAGGTCGCATTTAACAGTAATGCAAAATAACGTTATATTTCACTGGATAATTTTGGTACAATAACAAGTAAGGAAATGTGATTAATCTGTCCCTATCTTATCTTCTTCCTGTAGTACTAAACTAGCTATTTTGGGATGATAGAATACGGTCTTCCCTTCCCATATCCTCCTTTTCCTGAAACACTTTGGAGGTTGTGTTAGTCAAAACAAGTCTATTCTAACTACCTCATTCACAACATTATTTCTACAAATCTTTAGGTTTCAGTCTTCTGATAATGAGAATACTCTCATGTACTCTAAAAGAGTTATGTCCTAGTACTGTTACCAAAAAGGATTTTCTATGTGTCTTAGTTATCTAGTGCTACTATAACAGAAATACCATAAGAGGTTGGCTGTAACAAAGAGAAATTTATTCTCCACAGTCTAGTAGGCTAGAAGTCCAAATTGAGGACACCAGCTCCAGGGAAAGGCTTTCTCTCAGCGCTAGGGGAAAACCTTGTCATCAATCTTCCTGTGGTCTAGGAGCTTCTCAGGCGCAAGAACACTGAGTCCAAAGGATGCGCTGTGCTCCTGGCGCTGCTTTCTTAGTGGTATGAGGTCCCCTTGTCTCTGCTTGCTTCTCTCTTTTATATCTCAAAAGAGACTGATTTAAGACAAAACATAATCTTGTAGATTGAGTCCTGCCTCATTAACGTAACTGCCTCTAATCCTGCCCCATTAACATCATAGAGGTAGGATTTACAACACATAGGAAAATCTCATCAAATGACAGAACGGTGGACAATCACATAATGCGAGGAATCATGGCCTAGCTAAGTTGACATACATTTTTTAGGGGACATAATTCAATCCATAACACCATGTTATATTTTTCAAGCTATAATTCAGTCAGTATCATGGACCCAAACAAGTAAAGAACATCTAGGTGGCATAACCATCTAGGGACAGTCCAGAATGTTTTTAATATGTTGGGTATTGGTCCATGGCCAATGGTGCAGGCAGAAGATTACACTCTTCGGGTTGCCAGTATGAATTATGATGAGCTACAGAGAATTATGGGAGGCACTGGTGACTCAATGGTAGAATTCTCACTTTCCATTTAAGAGGCCCAGCTTCCATTCCTGGCCAATGCACCTCATGCACAGCCACCACTCATCTGTCAGTGGAGGCTTGCATGTTGCTATGATGCTAAACAGGTTTCAGCAAAGCTTCCAGATTAAGACAGACGAGGAAGAACAGCCTGGTGATCTACTTCTGAAAATAAGTCAGATCCACAACTGATCATGCAAATAGCTCAGGATCAGGCAGCGTTTCTTTCTATTGTGCAAGGGAACACTGTGAGTCAGAGGTTGATTCAGCAGCTATCAATGACAACAACAAATACAATTATGAGAAGTTAGATAGTCATGTAGTTGGCAGTACCCAATATCTCAAGAACTCAAGTTCAGTACAGATGCAAAAGCTTTAGTTGCAGAGTCTGTGGTGGTGTCTGGACAGTCTATAGAGCAGTGTAGAGAATTTCAGTCAAATGTGCCAGGTAGCAAAGCTTCGCTTGGGGCAGCAGGTTGGGTCCTGATAGCAACTGTACTGCAGCTTCCAGAAGTCTTCTGCTGCCTTTTGTCTTAAAGTGAGGCATCCCTGCTCAGTCTTCTGTTACCTGGCCACATTTTGAGTTTAGAGGAGACTCTATCTATTCTAAAGAGGTCTCCTCATTGTCGCTACCTTTTGATAGGTGCCCTCTCTTAATGAACATAAGGAATTTGCAAAAGAATTTCAAATTTTGAGGGGAAGAAAGCCTGTGTGTCATGGCCTCTCCTGCTGTTGCTGCTACTGCAGCAAAATGATACCCTAGGGAGGGTCAATGGTCATGAAAACCAAATTAATTTGAATGTTAAAATATAAATATATGTTCTATAATAGTTTGGGAATTTTCAGGAAGAGTAGAAATAATAGTGTAGAAAATAAAATAAATGGATGTCATAATTTCAAAAGCCAAATGAATGTTGGTCAGAAAAGCTCAGAATGGAAGATTTGGGGTCTGATTTGGTTTAAGTCAGTGGTTCTCCATCCTGGCTGTCTATAACAGAAATACCACAAGTGGGTGGCTTTAACAAACAGAAATTTATTTTCTCACAGTTTAGAAGGTTAGAAGTCCAAATTTAGGGTGCCAGCTTCAGGGGAAGCATTTATCTCTGTTGGCTCTGGGGGAAAGTTCTTGTCTCTTTTCATCTTTAGTTTCTTGGCTCCTTGGTGATCTTCATGTGTCATGGCATCTTTCTTCCCCCATCTCTTCTTGATTGCTTGGTTGCTTTCTCAATCTGCTCTTTTTATATCTCAAAAGAGATTGATTTAAAACACACCTTACACTAATATTGTCTCATTAACATAACAAAGAAAACCCATTCTTAAATGGAATTATAACCACAGGTATAGGAGTTAAGATTTACAACACATATTATTAGGGATACAATTCAATCCATAACACTGGCTGCACACTGCAACAGGCTACAGTGCTTTTAAGAAATTCATACACCAGAAAAATCAGATTAGAATCATTGGGAGTGGGACACTCACCATTGCATTTTTTAAAGTTTCTCAAGTAATTCAGTATAAGTCAGGATGGACAACCACCAGCATGAATTATCCAGATTAGTTCCCTTGACCAGAGGTTCCCAAATATATTGGGAAATGCAGTTAAAAACAAAGATTCCTAAGCACAAATGTTCTGAATCAGAATCTGCATGAGTTGGGATGGATGGAGGAGTGTAGCGTGGTGGTGGTGATATGGTGGTGAGAAGCAGAAATCTATATTTTTAAGAGCACCAGGAAGGAAGCCACTTCAGATGACCATCCAAACTCCTAGAATCAGTTCTGACACTTCATGTTTCTGTTTGCAAAAACGGATTATCAACTAGGTCATACCACTGGGTTCCAGAGTGCTTTCATCCTCATTGAAAATATTGCCTTGACCTTGCCTGATGCAAAACAATTCAAGTTTCATTTCATGTGACTTATCTCTGTCCAATTTACATCATAATGAGACTGATTTGAGAAATACATGGTCTTTTTAGGATTTTGGAATTTCTTGCTGGTTTATGCTCTATAATGCTGACACTAATGACTAAAGACCCAGAATATGACATCAAGGACATCATACATAAAGAAAGCAAAAGGTCATTAAAAAGCTAGGAAAGAAAGAAAAGACCAAAATGGATGTCAGAAGAGACTCTGAAACTTGCTTTTGAACGTAGAGTGGCTAAAGTGAATGCAAAAAGTGATGAAGTAAAAGAACTGAGCAGAAGGTTTCAAATGGCAGCTTGAGAAGACAAAGCAAAATATTATAATGAAATGTGAAAAGACCTGGAGTTAGAAAACCAAAAAGGAAGAACATGCTCGGCATTTCTCAAGCTGAAAGAACTGAAGAAAAAATTCAAGTCTTGTGTTGTAATAGTGAAGGATTCTATGGGCAAAATGCTGAATGATGCAGGAAGCACAAAGAAGATGGAAGGAATACTCAGACTCAATGTACCAAAAAGAATTGGTGGATGTTCAGCCATATCAGGTGGTAGCATACAATCAGGAATCGATGGAACTGAAGGAAGAAGTCCAAGCTTCACTGAAGGCATTGGCAAAAAACAAGGCTGCAGAAATTGATGGAAAACCAATTGAGATGTTTCAACAAATGGATGCAGTGCTGAAAGTGCTCACTAGTCTATGCCAAGAAATTTGGAAGACAGCTGCCTGGCCAACCAACTGGGAGAGATCCATATCTGTGCCCATTCCAAAGCAAGGTGATCCAATACAGTGTGGAAATTATCAAACAATATCATTAATATTACATGCAAGTAAAATTTTGCTGAAGGTAATTGAAAAATGGTTGCAGCAGTACATCAACAGGGGTCTGCCAGAAATTTAAGCCAGATTCAGAAGAGGACAGGATGTGGAACAAGGGATATCATTGCTGATGTCAGATGAATCCTGGCTGAAAGCAGAGAATAGCAGAAAGATGTGTACCTGTGTTTTATTGACTATGCAAAGGCATTCAACTGTGTGGATCATAACAAATTATGGATAACATTGAGAAGAATGGGAATTTCAGAACACTTAATTGTGCTCTGAGGAACCTGAACATAGACCAAGAGGCAGTCATTCAAACAGAACACAGGGATACTGCGTTGTTTAAAATCAGAAAAAGTGTGCATTGGGGTTGTATCCTTTCATCATACTTATTCAATCTGTATGCTGAGCAAATAATTCGAGAAGCTGGATTATAGGAAGAAGAACAGGGTATAGGATTGGAGGAAGACTCATCAACAACCTGCATTATGCAGATAACACAACCTGGCTTGCTGAAAGTGAAGAGAACTTGAAGCAGTTACTAATGACGATCAAAGACTACAGCCCTCAGTATGGATTCCACCTCAACATAAAGAGAACAAAAATCCTCACAACTGGACCAATAAGTTACATTATAATAAACAAGGAAAATATTGAAGTTGTCAAGGATTTCATTTTACTTGGATCCACGATCAACTTCCATGGAAGCAGCAGTCAGGAAAGCAAGTCATGTATTGCATTGGGCAAATCTGCTGCAAACGACCTCTTTAAAGCGTTGAAAAGAAAAAGGTCACTTTGAGGACTAAGGTGCACCTGACCCAAGCCATGATATTTTCAATCACCTCATATGTATGTGAAAGCTGGACAATGAATAAGGAAGATCAAAGAAGAATTGACACCTTTGAATTATGGTGTTGGCAAAGAATATTGAATATACTATGGACTGCCAGAAGAATAAAGAAGTCTATCTCGGAAGAAGTACAGCCAGAGTGCTCCTTGGAAGCAAGAATGGTGAGACTTCGTCTCATGCACTTTGGACATGTTACCTGGAGTGACTGGTCCCTGGAGAAGGATGTCATGCTTGGTATGGCAGAGGGTCAGCAAAAAAGAGAAAAACCCTCAACGAGATGAATTGACACAGTGGCTGCAACACAAGGTTTAAACACATTGATTGTGAGGATGAAGCAGGCCTGGGCAGTGTTTTGTTCTGTTGTACATAGGATTGCTATGAGTTGGAACCGACTCAATCGCACATAACAGCAACAACAACAATGCCTACACCATGTGTCACTGTGGACCAAAAAGAGTGCAAAGATATTAGGTTTTTAAAAACTGAGCTTCATATAGATGGAATTCTCTACCCCTATCTTAATTTAAAGGAGCCCTGCTGATGCAATGGTTAAGCATGCAACTGCTAACCAAAAGACCGGTGGTTTGAACCCATGGGAGTTCAAGGGAGAAAGGACCTGGTTATCTGCTCGAGGCAGCTGCATTGCTTGATTTCCGGCCTCTCCTCCATCTTCAAGGAGCCCTGGTGGTGCAGTGGTTAAAGCCCTCAGCTGGTAACTGAAAGGTCAGTGATTGGAACCCACCAGCCGCTCCTCAGGAGAAAGATGTGGCAGTCTGCTTCTGTAAAGATTACAGCCTATGAAATCCTATGGGGCAGTTCTACTCCGTCCTATAGGATCACTATAGGATCACTACGAGTCAGAATTGACTCAACGGCACACAACAACAATGTTAATTTATCACCCCACTTTCCTAGTCTTTCCCCATGGAGCAATTTTCTGAAGACTTTCCATTAGCAGGAATTAAAGACTGCCTTCCTCGCCTGAAGGAACTCCAAAAGCTAGGGCAGTATTCACTGACACTACTTCTGGAACAGCCGGCTGACTTCCTGATTTCCAAATATGAATATTTCCATTGCCCAGCAATATTTTATTCCTTGTGGTTTTGTAGGCCTCTTGATTCACCCTTCCCTATGATGGAAAAAGTAGCAAGACACTCTCTCTGCATTTTGCTCCAGTTCTTCGGAGCCTGAGCACACTTCCTGTTCAGGAAGGTGACTTCTCTGCTGGCAGAAAAGTGGCCTTCCCACTCACCACTGACTTCCTGTGCCTAAAACTGGTAAATTTTAAACTCTAGGATTTAAGTGCTGATCCATGCTGTCTCATATGATTCTGAGTCTCCCTCAGGATGGAATTATAGCTATGAGTCAGCCTTGCTGTTGTTGTTGTTAGGTGTCATCAAGTTGGTTCCAACTCCTAGTGACCCTATGTACAACAGAAGGAAACACTGCCCAGTCCTATGCCATCCTCACAATTGTTGTTATGCTTGAGCCCATTGTTGTAGCCACTGTGTCAAACCATCTCATTGAGGGTCTTCTTCTTTTTTGCTGACCCTCTACTCTACCAAGCATGATGTCTTTCTCTAGATTTTTGTAGAGTTGTTCCTAGGCCTTAAATCAAAAAAAAAAGAAAAAGGCCTGTCTTTTAACCCAGTAAGATAGGTAATTTATCTACTCAGGTATTCAGGTGAAGTGTACAATTTTTCTAGTTCTGATTCTGAATATCCAAACTTACTATAGAAGCTTGAACCTAATTTAGTCGGAGAAGCTGCCTACATTGACCAAAGACACCTGAAAAAGGCCCAACTGGTATTTCAGTTAACCACTGAATATGACCACAGTCAGTGCAGTTTCCTCATATAAAAAAGAAATCTCAGCAAATGGAATGTATCAGGGAAAATGAAGATCAGAATAAATAAGGTCAAAGGGAAGGAGATACTGTATACCAACAATCCTCCGGAAACTTGGTTTATACTCATAGAGAGCAGATATACATAAATGCAGAAGCGACTAAGGGAAGTATTGCACCTTCTTGAAAGCATTCATTTTCCTGTACATCTACCACAGAGCTAGGCAAAGAAAAAAGAATACAGAAGAACTTAAAAAATGGAGTGGTTTTTGTTTTGTTTTCCCCTTGTAAAGGGTTACAGTCTTTATGAGGAGACAAGACAAACATCATGAAATGTGAAATAGAAATACAGTGCATTACCTGATTAGATTCTAGGAAATTGAAGCAGAGAGCAAATGTAATAGTTCAGAGACTCCTGGTGAGAAGTCATCATGGACAGAGAAGGATTTCAGCTGGACCTTGAAAGATAGGTAAGATTTCTACATAAGGAGCTAATTAGTATGCCATGAAAAATAACTAAATGATTATAACTATCATCCTAATCTCACACTCACTTTAGCTAAAGAATAATGCAGAAGTTGCTTATTCATATGAGTCGCTTCCGACTCATAGCGACCCTCTGCACCACTGAACGAAATGATGCCCGGTCCTGTGCCATCCTCACAATCGTTGTTATGCTTGAGCCCTTTGCTGCAGCCACTGTGTCAATCCATCTTGTTGAGGGTCTTCCTCTTTTTCATTGACCCTCTACTTTACCGAGTATGATGTCCTTCTCCAGGGACTGATTTCCTCCTGACAACATGTCCAAAGTATGTTAAGATGCAGTCTCACCGACCTTCTTTCCAAGGAACATTCTGGTATTCATATGTAGCTGTTATGAATTACTTTACCTTCGTGCAGCACAGATAGGCTGAATGAAGTAAAATACCCAATCTTAAACTTATTACTAAAGACTGCTCTTTCTCAAGTCAAGAATTCTGTCAGACATTCGACAGTCACGTTCCTAGCTTCTAAATTACATCCTTCCAGAGGAAATAAATGAATTATATTCAGCCCATACAAAGCCATGCTCTAGCTAACCATATGTTAAATTAACAAGAATGAAAAGCAGATCAGTTTTTATATGTGAGGTCAACCAGCAAAATCTTTCAGAAGTCAAAATAGGTTTTTCCTCTTTAGCCAATATCTTCAGTTCCTTATATTAGGTAGTGCAAAAAAATATGGCATAAAATCTTTTTCCTCTTGTGAGAAATCAGTCAAATACAACTCTCAGTGAAGCTGAGCAAATATATTGTCTCATTTATAACATTTTAAACCTACACGCCCAGTGAGTTACAATCATAGGCATCAGGTACTGAGTTAGTGGCTCTTGGAGGCCGGGGAAACATTATTTTAAAATGGCATTCCTTCGTTGATTTCTACAGCTAACAGTGATACTTTAGTGTCAGTGACATTATATTCATTTAAATAGTGCTTTTGCTCTGTATTTGAAAGTAGAAAAAAAATATAATCTATTTTTCAACTGACTACAACAGAGCAGAGACACAGAAACAAAAGCAAAGTCGGTGGGTGGGGGTCTTAGTCACCTAGTGCTGCTATAACAGAAATACCACAAGTGGATGGCTCTAACAAACAGAATTTTATTCTCTCACAGTTTAAGAAGCTAGAAGTCCAAATTCAGGGTGCCATCTCCAGGGGAAGCCTTTCTGTCTCTGTCGGCTCTGGAGGAAGGTCCTTGTCATCAATCTTCCCCTCGTTGAGGAGATTCTCAGCAAAGAGACCCCAGGTCCAAGGGACACACTACGCTCCCGGTGGTTCTTTCTTGGTGGTATGAGGAGGTCCCCTTGTCTCTCTGCTCACTTCTCTCTTTTATATCTCAAAAGAGATTGACTTAAGACAAAACCTAGTCTTGTAGATTGAATCTTGCCTCACTACCATAATAGAGGCAGGATTTACAACACATAAGAAAATCACATAATGCTGGGAATCATGGCCTAGCTTAAGTTGACACACACATGGGGGGAGGGACATAATTCAATCCATAACAGTGGGCTCGCTCAATTTCAAACTCGTCCATAGCAGGATTGCTAAAAAGAGCCTCAGGGGAAGAATTCATTGATACTCAAAGATATTCAAAGATACTCTCTGTCTGGCACTGTTTTAGTGTTTGAGCTATATTTGCATATCTCACCGTCACAACTATCTATGAGGAAACTGAGGCACAGGGAGGTTAAGTAACTTGTCCAAGCGCATATGTAGACTAAAAGGTAAATCTCAAATCCTGGTAGTCTGCCAGGATCAACCACAGTAATCTGTTATCCCAAACAAGCCAATTAAATGACAGCAAGGAAAATTAAATTGTTCTCCATATTTTAGTGCCTGTAAGAAACACATGCTGGTTGTATATTGAGAGAAAAGCAAGAAAAAGCAATGATCAAAATCTCTTAAGAAGCAACATTCATGCTGGATAAGCATTGCCTTTTAAAGTGATCATTATGAGACACCCTGTCCTAGTTGCTCTAGAAGCTGTCTCAGGTTTCATGAAAATCTGAGAGACTCTTAGATCCCACTGATGCCAGCGTTGATCCAAAGGGTGAGCTTACATCTAGACCAGACCTTCTGAGTCTGTACATCAAGTCACTCAATAAAACTGGTCTCATTACATGATATTGACCATTATCACCAAGCCTGCTCTTTTTTTTTTTTTTTTACTTTTATTGTACTTTAGATGAAGGTTTACAGAGCAAACTAGCTTCTCATTAAACAATTACACACGTATTGTTTTGTGACATTGGTTGCCAACCTCATGACATGTCAATACTCTCCCCTTCTGGGCCTTAGGTTCCCCATTACCAGCTTTCCTGTCCCCTCCTGCCTTCTCCTTCTTGCCCCTGGGCTGGTGTGCCTATTTAGTCTCATTTTGTTTTATGGGCCTGTTTAATCTTTGGCTGAAGGGTGAAGCTTGGTAGTGACTTCATGACTGAGCTATAAGGGTGTCCAGAGGCCATACTCTTGGGGTTTCTCCAGTCTCTGTCAGACCAGTAAGTCTGGTCTTTTGTGTGTGTGTGTGTGAGTTAGAATTGTGTTCTACATTTTTCTCGAGCTCTGTCTGGGATCGTCGATTGTGATCCCTGTCAGAGCAGTCAGTGCTGGTAGCTGGTCCCTATCTAGTTGTGCTGGACTATCTAGTAGAGGCTGTGTTAGTTGTGGTCCATTAGTCTTTTGGACTAATCTTTCCCTTGTGTCTTTACACCAAGCCTGATCTTCACTCACTTACCAGGTTAGATTCCGAATGACATGAAAAATTAAATCTGCTTTCAAAGGAAAATATTTTATCATTATTGAGGTTATTCAAAAGAACACATGGTGGAAAAAAAGAAATTCCAAAACTGTTTCATGCTGTTGCATTATCACCAGAATACATCCATCCTCTTACAATGAGTAGTTGAAGATAACACCCCTCACTTTAGATCAATGACTTCTGACATATATATATATACTTTTTTTAAATTCCAGGCCCAGGGCTCTTCAATCATACCTCATATAAATGATTTGATTTCAAGGCTTTCTCGGGCCGCATATTTTCCATCTGAGTTGGGGCCGGGGAGTATTTAGACTGAATTAATTCTCACTGCTTTTTTTGATGCGCTTATGCAGCCATGAAATCCTATGGAGCACAGTTCTATTCTGCAACACATGGGGTCACTACGTGTCAGAAGCGACTTCAAAGCAACTAGTTTGGTTTTAGTTTATAGTGTAGTAGCATGGTGGAAAGGGCCTGAGCTTTGGAGTCAGACTGACTGAGTTTAAACCCTGAATCTGCTATTAGCTGTGTGGCCTTGGATAAGTCGTTTAACCTGTTGGAGCCTCAGATACCTTATCTGAAAATAGGATTAGCAGGTAATGTACAACAAGCACATGATGAAGGCCACATTATCTGGTCAATTATTAGGAAACAGGAGTTATGGCTTTTGCATCATCATTAATATTTAGTTGTATTATTATTTCTGATGTGATTCTGATTCTGGGCAAATCATTAACTCTTTCCAGGCCTTAGATGCCCTGAGTGTGCATGAGTGGGACCCTCTGAAGATGTCTGTTTCCTTCAACTCCTAAAATTTTATGAATAAAACTACATTTGCCACCAAAATAAACCACAAACACAAGTTATGAGTTTTTGCTGAGACGTGGTTCTACTTCTGCATTAACACGAATTGCACAACTTACTTAAAGAGGACAGAGCAGTGGAGACAGAGGGTTTGCCAGCTAACCCTCTTTGCTTCTCCAAAGCACACGCTCAGAGCTGGGATGTGGGTTGAAAACCCAGTTTGGGGAAGGGAAAGAATACTATCTTTCTGAAATAGCAAAACAGTTCTGATGTTTTCCATAGCACTTTGTTCTTATTTTCCTTATCTTTTACCACATTATCTTTAGTGATTTTCTCACACAACACTGTGTACGAGTCGAAGACAATATAGCATGGAGAGAGGAGGACAAGTTTTGGAAGCAAAGATACCTTGCTTTGACTCCCAGCTGTCTTACCTGCTAACTGTGTGATCCTGAGCATCTGTTATCTTCAGGAATAAGAATTTCCACATTTTAGGGGCACTACATCATGGTTGGTAAAGTACAGGGTTAGTGAAAACGAGGGAAACCTTCAATGAAATGGATTGACACGACAGCCACTATAATGGACCCAAATACACCAACGATTATGAAGATGGTACAGGAGCAGGCATCATTTTGTTCTGTAACACATAAGGTCATCATGAGTCGGAGCTGACTCGATGGCAACTAACCACAGCAACAATAACAACATGGGTCATCACTGCAGCAGGACCTCGTAGGTAATAGAGATTTAATCCCATCTATCTTCTCTTTCCCACTTCTCAGGAACAGAGATTATGCTGTAGTTTTCTTGGTTAAAGAGCCACCAGCACTAGATGTTCACATAGCCCATTAACCCATTGCTATTGAGTTGATTCTGACTCATAGCGACCCTATAGGACAGAGTAGAACTGCCCCATAGGATTTTCTTGGCTATAACCTTAAACAGAAGCAGACTGCCACATCTTTATCCTACGGAGCAGCTGGTGAGCTTGAATCACCAATCTTTCAGTTAGCAGCCAAGTGCTTAACCACTTGAGCCAGTAGGGCTCCTTGTTCGCATAACAGATATTCAATAACTATTTGTTGAGTTGAACTGGAAACACGTTCTTTCAGCAGTTAGTTGAGTTCCAAAGAAAACTGAAGCAGTTCTTTTTTAATAGTAACCAAAATAGTGATCTATTGACATTTTATTCTGTATCTAGAGTCAGAATGATTTAAGAATAAGGCTTCCCAAAGTGTTTGGACAAGTGCTTTTGGAGAAAAGAGTACCACCATCAAATACATCTGAGATCAAATTGACAACAGCAATTGGAAAGGTTAGATAGGAAACTTAGGGAGCAGTGAGTTTTTATTAATGGAGGAGGAACAATTCAGAAAAGAAGGGTGTGAATGGTTGCATAACTTGAAGAATGTAATTCGTTATCAATGAATTGTACATGTTCAGATTGTTAACTTGGTATATGTTCTGCTGGGTATATTTTCAACAACACCAAAAACATACAAATAATAAAATATTAAATAAAAATAGCATTTAAAGAGCTAGAATTCCGAATATGTTATATCCCCACACTTGAAGATTCACAGTGTGTAATAGCAAATGCAGATCTGTAAAAAGTACTATAGCAAGAAACCTGTTTTACTGTGTTTATTATTTCCCAGCAGTGTTTGACCATGGAACCCTTTGATTCTGTCAACCCAATTCAAATTCCTTGGAACACAAATTGAGAAATGTTAATGTTCCAAAGAAATGAGTTAAGGGTAGTAACAAATGTACATAATATATTTAGATTTTGAAAGCAATTATGAAATCTGTTTTAGAATTTCAGTCACTGTTGAATTAAAAACAATGTTAAGATATGAATAAGAAACTCTGAATAAGGCTTAAAAATTGAGAATCTAATGTAGTAGATAAGTAGGCATTACTCTGCAGGGAATAGTGTGCCAAGATAGTTCAGGGTTTTTCCTCAAACAGGTATCACATGTAGAAATTACAAGGAGAAAAGAGTGATAATGGATCCAAAACCAAACCCAAACCCAAACCCATTGCCATGGAGTCGATTCTGACTCACAGCAACCCTATAGGAAAGAGTAGAACTGCCCTATAGGGTTTCCAAGGAATAGCAGGTGGATTCAAACTGCCGACCTTTTGGTTAGCAGCTGAGCTCTCAACCACTGCATCACCAGGGCTCCAGTAATTGATCAGGAAGCAATAAATAAATAGTTTGAAATAAAGAAATAATCCACATTTGTAACTGACACTAAGCTAAGAGTCATGAAATGACAACACTAACAAGAAAACAAACACTTTAACATCTAGCAAGTCTGTATGTGACAGATAAATTTTAATGTAGGGATTTAGGTCTAAATATCCAAAATTCATTCAAGAAATATGTAATTATAGAGCACGTATTGTATACCAGGAATGCTGCTGGGTTCTAGGAAAAAAAAAAAACACTAGGGAAAAATCTTTGTCTTCATGCAGCTTCTAGACTACATGAGAAACAGATGTAAATCTAATAATCATAAAATAAATGTCAACTTGTGCTTACAATGCATCCAATGAATGAGAGACTTGTGCTCTGAATTCTGCTTTTGAGAACAAGAGCAGGAACCATGCAGGCTTTGTGCACTGAGCCTGGCACAGAGGAGTTGCCTGATTAATATTTGTTCAATATTTCAATAAATAAATGTGTAGAGTAGGGGGATGTGATGTAGTCAGACTAGGTGTCAGGGAAGAAGATCCCTAAATAAAGTTGACTTCTGATGGATGCTTATCAAATAAAGAGGGAAAGGTTACCAGGGAATGTATGTGCTAGGGCTTCGAGGAGAGAGGAAGCATAGTATACGTAAGTAAAGGCAAGAAGGCCTGGGAGTGGTTGTAATAAAGAGAGAAATGCGTCATCGGTGCAAGATGAAGAACTGGGGATATAAGCATGCACAAGACAGGTCTTCTAAGACCACCTGAGGAGTTTTGTTTTTATCTTCAAATCAAAGAGAAATAACCAGATGCTCAAACCAGAGGGAAGGGTAACATTGTCAGATTTGTGTTTACAATTATTATTCTACCTGTTGAACTGGAGTGAAAAGGGAGGAACAAGAGGAGACATAGGCGAACTACCTAGGAAGCTACGGCAATAGTCTAGGTAAGAGACAATGATAACTTGGTTGGACTATTGCAGTCATGGTGAAGTGGACTGATTCCAGAGAAATATAGAAGGTAAAATCATAAACATGGGGAGTAAAGGACAGAGAGGTATCAATGTCGGCTCCCACATTTCTGGTTTGCATGTGTCATTCGCTGCCATAGGACATAATGTGAGGCACGGTGGTACAGGGAGTCATGAAATCAGTTAGACATATAGAATGAATGGTTGTTAATGACTAATTAGGGCTCAGGAAAGACAATCAGAAGCTGTTTGCCTTCATTCGTTCTTATTTCATATGTAACTAGTGAGCATCTATTTTAACCAAGGTTGTGTAACTCATTGTTCCCTAACAACACTTGTCAGAGTATGTTCCTGAATCTAAAAAACAAAAAAAACAAAAAAAAAAACACAACGCTAGACATTGTGAGAATGGTTTTAGGAGTCATTGTACACACATAAAGAACTGGGAAATTACCATAGAAATGCAACCGAAATAATACGTTATTGAGGTTTAGAGAAGATCTCCTGAAAGTTTGAAATACTGAAAGCTGAGGAAAGAAAAGGTAAAATCCAAAGAACCACCAAAGATATGTTTATAAATTAGATGGTGACACCTTTTGAAGTTGGAACTTGCAGAAAGAGTAACGAAGGGTAGTATTATAACCTGGCAATTTAGATCATTGCTTCTCAAACTCTAACGTGCACATAAGTCACCTGGAGAAATTGTTAAAATGTGGATTACAGTTTAGAAGGTCTGAGTGAGGCCTGAAAATCTGCATCTCCAATAAGCTCTCAGGTGATGCCAAAGCTGAGTGTAGCAAGCCTTAAGGAGACAGAAAAGCACTGAGTCCTTGTTCTACTACTAAGTGTGTACCCTTGGGCAAGTGACTTAATCTCACTAAGCCTCAGTTGCTTCACCTCTGAAAGAGATTAATAGTAGTACCTTCCACACAGGGTTGTTGTGAGGATTAATTGAGATAAGTATAAGCATATAGTAAGTACTTGCTAGATATTAGCGGGAGCCCTGATGGCACAACTGTTAAGCAGTTGGCTGCTAACTGAAGGATCAGCAGTTCGAACTCACCAGCATCTCCTCGGGAGAAAGGACCTGGAGATCTGCTCCCATAAAGATTTCAGCCTAGGAAATTCTATGGGGCAGTTCTACTCTGTCCTGTAGTGTTGCTACGAGTGGAAATCAACTCGACAGCGCACAACAACAACAGATATTATCTGCTAGTAATTTTATCGAAGTCATCATTCCAGGAGGTGACTGAGACCAAAAGCACAAATAAGTTGAAGAAAATTTTAGGTACCTCCATAGTCGATGGATCAAAATGTACTATAGCTATTAAAATGGATTAGAATGTTCGGAGCTAAGGCATATCGCTACACTGTACGGTTGTTGGGTCTAACCCATTAGGAAAATCTGATATTTTATGTTCATCTTTTCTCATTAGGCCACTCGACAGTGCCTGCCCAAATGCCAATGTCAATGAAACTGAACTGTCCCAACTTTCGGATATAGAGGACTTAAGTTGACATGGGCATCAATTCCATGTGGAAAAATTCAGCTGCAGGACTATCATAAAAATATGTTAAGGCTCAAATAATTATGTGCTCCTATAAGAATTAGACTTTCTCCTCCATTTCCGTCTCAGTGAAATGCTTTTTTGTCAAACATTAGAGATGCATAAATTACCCAGTTTAAAATGCATATGGAGAAGAGAAGATATGCTCAATTGTTCTTACTGACACGAAGTGGATTTAGTAGGAACCCTGACTCTTTCTGATATACATTGTGCCCCACGGGTCCTTCTGAAACCCAAGGGGAAAAAACGTCTTTCAAAAATAATGTCGTTATTGACGTCAGTAAGTCTGAAGTAAAACAATTAAGTGCTTTCAATTCATTTTATTGCAAACAAGTGTGCATTGAGAGTCAGCTATATGTCTGAAATCGTCCTAGGAGTGGTGCGGGGGCAAGAAGTTTAAGAGCCAATTCCTAACCCCAAGTATACCATTAATTTGTCAGGCAAGACATAAACACACAAAGCACAGCAACAAAGCAGGGCAACATGTGAGTAGGAAGTACCAAGGGAGGGTGGAGATGGGAAAAATCAGGGCCTGGGATAGAATATCATCTGAGGAAACTGCACTGGATTTGGGCCTGGAAGAGTAATGAGATTTGGATAAATCTAGAAAAGCGGGAAGGCCATTCCTGGCAGAAGGAACAAGAACATAAACTTGGAGGTGAGAAGGGACATGGCAAGATTTTATGACTGCCAAAAACAGTGCAAAATTGGAAAATATTATTTGTTCAGTAGGGTAGGGCAAGATTATGAGGAGACTTTGACAATTGTTTGAGGAAACTGGAATTGGTGAGGGCAATGCATTGGAAAAATGAGTGCATGTAGAGTCCCTGGGTGGTACAAAAGGTTAACATGCTCGGCTGCTAACAGAAAGACTGGAGGTGTGAGTGCATCTAGAGGCTCCTCAAAAGAAAGACCTGGAGATCTCATTCCAAAAAATTAGCCATTGAAAACCCTATGGAGCACAGCTCTATCACACATGGGGTCACCACGAGTCAGAACTGACTTGACAGCAACTGTATTTTTATGATGGTGCGTGTGTATGTATATGTTTATTTATTTAATTGCTGGGAAAATTGTTGAAATTTCCATTTTTAGTATGATGCAGGTGGTAATGCTAACATATATAATATGTCTCTGTAGCATGTAGGAGCCCTGGTGACACAGTGGTTAAATTCTCAGCTGCTAACAAAAAGGCCAGCGGTTCAAACCCACCAGCTGCTCCTCAGGAGAAAGATGTGGCAGTCCGCTTCCATAAAGATTTACAGCCTTGGAAACCCTATGGGGCAGTTCTGCTCTGTCCTATAGAGGGGTTATGAGTCGAAACCGACTCAACTGCGATAGATTTGGGATTTTTGGGTTTATATCACAAAGGAGCCCCTGGGTGGTGCAAATGGCTAATGCGC
>NW_004444133.1:3142945-3162233 GCF_000243295.1 Trichechus manatus latirostris | reverse complement strand
AAAAAAAAAAAAAAACCAAACCCACATAGAGTTTCCAAGGAGCACCCAGTGGATTTGAACTGCTGACCTTTTGGTTAGCAGCCATAGCTCTTAACCACTATGCCACCAGGGTTTCTTCCATAAAGACTACAGCCTTTAAAACACTATGGGACAGTTCTATTCTGTCCTACAGGGTTGCTATGAGTCAGAATCGACCCAACAGCATCTAACAACAACAACAAAGCATGTAGCACCTAAACCTTGCTAACACCGAAAGAATTCTGTAAGGGGAATGCTGACCTTGTGTAAAGCATGATTCTTAGAGTGTGTATTCAGTCACCCTTCCATCCAAGAAGTCATATTTAGCAATATATAAAAGGATTCTTCTCACTTGGAACTTTAGAGAGATGACAAAAGAATTTGCTGAGAATAACAGCATCCACCCTGTCTAGTAAGAATAGTATGAACTTTTATAGTTATAAACAATGATCTAGAGAAGATTATCGACGTGTTCTCTAATTAACTAGTAACACTTTAATTGTGTGGCTGTGGGCTATCTACAGAGAACTGCCAGAAATTCAAGCCAGATTCAGAAGAGGACATGGAATGAGGGATATCATTGCTGATGTCAGACAGATCTTACCTGAAAGCAGAGAATACCAGAAAGATGGATCATAACAAATTCTGGCTAACATTGTAAAGAATGGGAATTCCAGAACACCTAATTGTACTCATGCAGAACCTGTATATAGACCAAAAGGCAGTCATTCCAACAGAACCAGGGAATACTGCATGGTTTAAATCAGGAAAAGTGTGTGTCAGGGTTGTATCCTATCACCATACTTATTCAATCTGTATGCTGAGCAAGTAATCCGAGAAGCTAAACTCTACGAAGAAGAATGCAGCATCAGAATTGGAGGAAGATTCATTAACAAGCTGTGTTATGCAGGTGACAAAACCTTGCTTGTTGAGAGTGAAAAGGACTTGAAGCATTGACTGATGAAGATCAAAGATCAGTGTGGGTTACACTTCAACATAAAGGAAACAAAAATCCTCACAACTGGACCAATAAGCAACGTCATGATAAACAGAGAAAAGACTGAAGTTGTCAAGGATTTCATTTTACTTGGATCTACAATCAAAGCCCGTGGAAGCAGCAGTCAAGAAATCAAACGAAGTATTGCATTGGGCAAATCTGCAGCAAAAGACCTCTTTAAAGTGTTAAAAAGCAAAGAATCACCTTGAGGACTAAGGTGCGCCTGATTCAAGCCATAGGATTTTCAATCACCTCATATGTATGCGAAGGCTGGACAATGAATCAGGAAGACCAAAGAAGAATTGATGCGTTTGTATTATGGTGTTGGTGAAGAATATTGAATATACGGTGGACTGCCAGAAGAATGAATAAGTCTCTTTGGGAAGGAGTGCAGCCAGAATCCACCTTAGAAGTGAGGATGGCACGACTTTGTCTCATGTACTTTAGACATGTTTTCAGAAGGGTATGGTCCCTGGAGAAGGACATCGTGCTTGGTAAAGTGGAGGGTCAATGAAAAGGAGGAAGATCCTCAACAAGATGGACTGACACAGTGGTTGCCACAATGGGCTCAAGCATAGCAATGATTGTGAGATGGCACAGGACCAGGCAGTGTTTAGTTCTGTTGCATATAGGGTAGCTACAAATCGGAACCGACTTGACAGAACCTAATGACCACTTGAGCTATGGGAAAACATATCTGACATTGCCTGACGTTGTCTGTATATACACAGTTATCTGCACAACATGATGTCAGGTTTTGGCCAGAATGTCCATTTCTTGCTTCAGCATCCTTATTTCTTAGTCTAGGTCACTGCTCATGCCACTGCTAGCTCAGAGCATCACCTTCAATGCTTGAGCTCTTCCTAAAGTTCTGCTTCCTTCCAATACATTCCTCAAGTGCTGACTATGGCTTTGTCACACTGGGCTCTGTGTCTATATGTGCCTTCTCATTGACAGCTGTGTTTCCTCTGGGAGAGCAGTGGTCTTCTGTCTGCTGTGATAAGCAACAGTCACTTCTTCTTGTAGTGAGAACTGAAACCAGAGTAAGCCACCATATGCTACTTCCCGGACACTTCCTATTAAAGTTCCCTTTCCCTCACCCACAGAAGCTGTAGTTTAGTGATTAAGAGCACAGTTTCTTGGATCTGAATGCCAGTTTTGCCATTTACCAGCTGCATGCTCTTGCACAACTAACTTAAGATCTCTGTGCCTCAGGTTTCCTTTTTCTAGAATGGGGATAATAATAGTGCCAACCAGTAGAGTTGATGTGAAGATTAACCAAATTAAGACTCTTTGGCACATAGCAAATAACCAATAAAGGTTGGCCTATTATTATTATTTAATCTTTTCCCCAACATCATGCAGATTACATGTGCATATCACTCAATGACTAATAAAATTTCTCCATCCAAAATAAATTCTAACATTATGATCATTATATGGCATTATAATCATCACTAGATTACATATTCAAGTATTTCTATGCATGTTTATCTCTGTGTCAATATAAATGGCAATGTCAAACATGAAAGAGTTCTACAAGATCATTTACTCTTAACTTTTCTAACTATTTGGGAAAAAATCTTGCTGAGAAATGAGAAAGGATGGGTGTCTTTTAACACCCTATGTAATTAACAAATCTAAAGATGAAAAGTGGAATAAAATCTGATATTCTTAAGTACATTTTCACTATGCCTTTTCAAAGTTTCTAAATTTATAAAAGATATCTGTTACCTAGATTGAAGAACCCCTGAACTTGTACTCTTGGGAGGACTGAGAAAAGGTAAAGCAAGGTAATTCTTTATGATAAACTTGTTATAGTCTCAATATTTTTGTATGTGAAAAAATTAAAGGGCAATACAAAATTGAGGGTATTATGGAGGGTCAGGAAGCAGTGAGATCAAATAGGCTTAAATTATAGTGTGAGGAATGTGGAATACATATAAGGAAACATTTATGAACAGTAAAATGGGAATCATTAAAATCTCCTTCCCCAAGACTCCTTTAACAAATGTGGATTTCGGTGTAATCCTGCTGTAGCTCAATAATTCAATGCATGCCTCGGAGGCAAAGGGAGTGGGACCTTTGTGCCAATCTTTCTGTTAGCAGCCAAGCATGTTAACCTTTTGTACCACCCAGGGACTCTACATGCACTTATTTTTCCAATGCATTGTCCTCACCAATTCCAGTTTCCTCAAACAATTGTCAAAATCTCCTCATAATCTTGCCCTACCCTACTGAACAAATAATATTTTCCAATTTTGCACTGTTTTTGGCAGTCATAAAATCTTGCCATGTCCCTTCTCACCTCCAAGTTTATGTTCTTGTTGCTTCTGCCAGGAATGGCCTTCCCGCTTTTCTAGATTTATCCAAATCTCATTACTCTTCCAGGCCCAAATCCAGTGCAGTTTCCTCAGATGATATTCTATCCCAGGCCCTGATTTTTCCCATCTCCACCCTCCCTTGGTACTTCCTACTCACATGTTGCCCTGCTTGTTGCTGTGCTTTGTGTGTTTATGTCTTGCCTGACAAATTAATGGTATACTTGGGGTTAGGAATTGGCTCTTAAACTTCTTGCGTCCACACCACTCCTAGGACAATATCAGACATATAGCTGAAGGCATCATAATCTACATGGAATCAATGTATGTATGACTAACTGGGGAAATCAGGGACTTGAAGGAAAAAGACGCACTCTGAAATGTTTCAGTATTTAAGTCTTTCTGAGCATTTCTTTATTTTTAGACACATCTACCTACCACCAGTTGGAGAAAAGACTAAAGTTGTCAAAGATTTCACTTTACTTGGATCCACAATCAACACCCATGGAAGCAGCAGTCAAGAAAGCAGTCAAAGTATTGCATTGGGCAAATATGCTGCAAAAGACCTCTTTAAAGTGTTGAAAAGATTTTTTATCTGAACCTGATCTAAGCAGTGGTATTTTCAATTGCCTCATAGGCATGCGAAAGCTGGACAATGAATCAGGAAGACCAAAGAAAAACTGATGCATTTGAATTACGGTGTTGGCAAAGAATATTTCATATACCATGGACTACCAGAAGAAAGAACAAATCTGTCTTGGAAGAAGTACAACCAGAATGCTCCTTAGAAGCAAGGATGGCAAGACTTTGTCTCCTGTACTTTGGACATTTTATCAGGAGGGACCATGTCCTTGGAGAAGGACATCATACTTGGTAAAGTAGATGGTCAGCAAAAAAGAGGAAGACCCTCAACAAGATGGATTGACACAGTGGCTGCAATAATGGGCTCAAACATAGCAATGATTGTGAGGATGGTGCAGGACTGGGCAGTGTTTTGTTCTTTTGTACACAGGGTCATTGTGAGTTGGAACCAACTCAATGGCACCTAACAGCAATACCTGCTGCCAAAAACATTCTATGATATTTTAAAAACATTAGTACTATTTCAATAAATGTATCCTTAAAGAATGTCAGCTAAGCCATCAGAAACTGAAGTATAAGACCAAATCAACAAGTATATATTTCAAAAGTATTATAACTATCTCTTCAGAAAGAAATATAACAGTAGCATTCCTCCTTGATTCAGCCTAACACCTAAGGTAGAGAATCCATAAAGAAGTGTATTTACTACTAAGTTAATGAATAATCCAGCCTTTATTTTTAGCTACACTGCACTCAAATATGGAAAACTATTAAAGGAATCTGGATGTATCTTTTCTACTATGACCTTACAGAGAGAAATTTTTCATCATATTTATTCGACAATCATGTGAAATATGACAGGTGCTGTGTTGGACATGACCTGAAGAGATAAAGATAATAAAAAATAAACAAAAAGAAACTATTTGGTAATGATTATGTGCTGTGGTTAAAATAAAAGAAAAGGAGGTGACAGGACAAGTCTGGGCAGGAGAAACTACTCTAAATTGGGTAATATGCCCATCTTTGGCCTGATGCCATCCAGAGAAATGTCGCTCCCATGTCCTTCTCTGCTCTATAACAGGCTGCATTACCCAGGTTCCTAGGTTAGCTAACATATGACTGGGTTTAACCAGTGGAACCACTGACATGAGATTGGAGGAATGAAGGAAGGGAGCAGACAGGGTATTTCTCCCCTCTCTCTCTTCCTTGGGTGGTGTCATTAGCAGAAGTTGCATCTCGTCCCTGGCTCTTACCAGACAGGTCTGATGTGGTTCTAGCTTCTTCTACTATGGTCTCTGGATGCTAGTAACCCCAGCTGCTCTCTGGATCCCTCCAGTCTAAAAATGGTAGGGCTTCCCGTTGTTAATCTCTGGGTTGTTTTACCATCCTCTCTTTCATTTCTCAGCTCTTCCAATATATATATAACCAATGCTAGGTATTTAATTTCCTGTATTTTAAATACTTAAGAGTGGTTCCCTTTTCCTGGGTGGACACTGACTGATAAGGCTTCACTGAGGAAGTGAGATTTAAGATAAGAATAGGAGAACTAAAAGGATCCAGACATGTGAAGATTGAGGATAGTCCAAGCTAATGAAAGTAAAAATCCATAAGGCAGGAATGACCGTGGACTCTTCAAAGACCAGAAGGCAGCCTCTGTGAAAAGAGGAGTGTGGTCAGAGTTGAAGCCAGAGACGTAGGTGGATGCAGGATCACGTATATTCTATTCTAAGTATGACAGAGATGGACATGCTTTGATTTTAAAAGATGACTCCGGCTACTTTGTGGAAAATGGGTTAGATGTTAGAAGGGAAGATAGTCCAGAGTAGCAGCTGTTGAGATGGACAAAGGTGGCAGACTTCCAAAGAGTTTCATTGATACAGCTGACCCATCTTGAGAAAGAGAAGACCAAAGATGAGTTCTAGATTTTTTATCTGAGCAACGGAGTGGATGCTGACATCATCAGCTCAGAAGGAAGAATGAGGGGGAAGCAGGCTGAAGTATATTGGGAACAGTGGGAATCAGGAGTTCTGTAATGTCCATTAGACTTCCAAGTAGAGATGGATAAGAAACAGCTCAGTATATGACTCTGAGTTCAGGGAGAGGTCAGACCTGGAGATATAAATTTAGGAATTGTCGGCATATAAGTGGTTTTTAAAGCCATGCACTTGGATGATGTTGCCTAATGAGAGAGTGAAATTGGAAACGATTCTTTACAAGCCATCGGTGATTGTTCTAAACACAAGGTTTTAAACAGAAAAAAGTCATTAGACATACCATGTTTCTTAAAAAAAATAGACTTTTTTATTTGTGATTATTTAATTTTCATAAAACACATTAGGAGTGATGTTATTTTATTATTTCCATTTACAGATGAGGAAACTGGAACAGAGAGATTAAGTAACTTGTCTAAGGTCACAGGTAATATGTGACAGAGCTCGAACTCACAAATGCACATGATGCTGCATTGCGTGTCCCTTGCTAATTAGGCAATTAGGAGCTTTCTGAAGGGGAAGAACTATTTCAGTATTCATTAACTGATTTTATGAATGACTATAATTGCATTTTCAGTAATTAGTCCTGTAAAATTCAAAGGGTAGAACAGTTTTTGTAATTTTCTAATTTTTTTCTTTTGTTCTACTTTTGTTCTGTCATGTCTGCCTTTTCGCCATTGTCTGAGGAAGAGGAGGAGGATGAACAAAAGGAACCTATGCTGAACAAAAGCTTTGGTAAGTGATCCAATTCACCTTCTATATTCTTTTCTTCCTAAACTTTATTTAGTTTGTTGTTGTTGAGAACATACACAGCAAAACACACACTAATTCAACAGTTTCTACATGTACAGTTTAGTGACATTGATTACATTCTTCGAGTTATGCAACCATTCTCACCCTCCTTTTCTAAGTTGTTCTTCCCTCATTAACAGAAACTCAGGGTCCCCTAAGGTTCCTATCTAATCTTTCAAGTCGCTGTTGTCAATTTGATCATATACAGATAGTTCTTAAAAGAGCATAATGCTTAAGGCAGACCTTTTTTACTAGTTAAGCTAAACTATTGTTTGGTTTTAAGATGACTTCAGGGGATATTTTCAGTTTAGGGTTTAAAGATTATCTCAGGGCAATAGTTTCAGGGGTTCATCCATCCTCCATGGCTCCAGAAAATCTAGGATCCATAAGAATTTGAAATTCTGTTCTACATTTTTCCCTTTTTGATCAGGATTCTTCTATGGAATCTTTGATCAAAATGTTCAGTAACTATAGGGAGGCATCATTCAGTTCTTCTGGTCTCGTGCAAAGGAGGCTGTTGCTCATGGAGGCAGTTAGCCACACATTCCATATCCTCCTACTATTCATGAATCTCATTCTTTCTCTGTTGCTTCAGGTGAATAGAGACCAATTGTTATGCCTTGGATGGCCACTTTCAAGCTTTTAAGACCCCAGGCAGTACACAACAAACTAGGAGGTAGAACAGAAGCACTAAACACATTATTAGGCCAATTAACTGGGATGTCCCATGAAACCATGACCCTAAACCTCCAAACCAAGGAACCAAATCCCATGAGGTTTTTGGTTGTACATAAGCAGCCTTAGTAACTACTCTTTTTTTTTTCATTGTTGCAAATATATCACACAACTTTTGCCAATTTGACTTTTTTTTATTATGTACTTTAGATGAAAGTTTACAGAACAACCTAGCTTCTCATTAAACAATCAGTTATTCTTTTAAAGAATAAGTAGAAATGTTTTGTGGGTGTGCTAAAAAACAGTCTGAGAACCCCAAGGCTCACTCTACACAATTAATTTGATTACTGTAGACAGCTATCATGGGTTGAATTGTGTCACCCAAAAATATGTGTCAACTTGGTTAAGCCATGATTCCCAGTATTGTGTGGTTGTTGTCCTCCGTTTTGTGATTGTAACTTTATGTTAAAGAGGGTTAGGGTGGGATAGTAACACCCTTACAAAGGTCACACCCCTGATCCAATGTAAAGGGAGTTTCCCTGGGGTGTGGCCTGCATCACCTTTTATCTTACAAGAGATAAAAAGAAAGGGAAGCAAACAGAGAGTGGGGGACCTCATAATACCAAGAAAGCAATGCTGGAGCAGAGCACATCCTGTGGACTCTGGGTTCCTGCACGAAGAAGCTCTTAGTCCAGGGAAGATTGATGAGAAGGCCAACAGGAGAGAGAGCCTTCCCATGGAGCTGACACCCTGAATTTGGACTTCTAGCCTACCTTACTGTGAAGAAATAAATTTCTCTTTGTTAAAGCCATCCACTTGTGGTATTTCTGTTATAGCAGCACTAGATGACTAAGACAACAGCTTTTCAAATTATTTAGTATGCATGACAGATTGTCTGAATGATCTTTGCCATTTACATGGTCTTAGTGAAACAGATGGTAATTAGAAACTTTTCCTGCAGAGTCATAAATTTTTCTCAGGAAATCAGTTATATTTGATGCACTGTCTGAAATGCATGTACAAATATTATTAACTGACTTAAATTTTATAAAGCTTTAACAATTTATCTTTCTTTTCCTGTATCTCTACCAGAACAAGTAATATATCATCTCTCAGATATTCTGAGTATAGACTCTCTGAGAAGTCTTCAGCTTATCACTGTCTTGACATTTTATGTTCAGTCAGTTGGCCAAATATAACATTTACTCTATGAAGTCTTATATGCTTTTCTTTTTTAGTCCAACTGCCATGGTTCTAATCTGACAGTGCCCATCTTCTCTTGTCTGTGCTACCTTCTTTCTGGGCAACACTTTTCCAACACCATCCCCTTCAAGTGTGCCCTCACTAACATTCCGAGAATAACATCTTGTCCCATCACCTGGAAATCCCAGAATGTCTTTTTAATTCATTCCTAATTACATCTTCTCCATCTCTGAGTCTTCCAAAGAGCCTCCCACATTGCCTTGACTGTAATCCTTACCTCTCAGACATCTCCAAAGTATCACTAGCTCCTTGGGTGAATAGGAAACCATATGTTGTTGTCATTGTTATTAGTAGCCATTGAGTCGACTCCGATTCATGGACACCCCATGTACAACAGAATAAAACATTGTCCAATTCTGCGCCATCTTCACAATCATTGGTATGCTTGAATCCATTGTTGCAGCCACTACATACACCTGTTCCTCGTTTATTGACATGATTAGTTTCCAAAGATGAGGTTGTTGTACGAAATCGGTGTTATGCAAAAATAGAGGATGACCACATCAGATCACAGAATGGAAGATGACTATATCATTTCATAACTGCCAGATTACATCATTACATAACTGTCAGACCACGGAGAATCATGACCCAGCCAAGTAGACACATAACCTTAACCATCACAGCCACCGTAACTCTCATTTCGCACCTTGGCATTCATTACTGCCATATGCAAGTCATTAATGTACAAAATAGTCAGATAGTAAATCTCTTATTATTGTCACAAATGCAAAATGAGATAGCTGATAAGTCAGAAGGTGTATTTTGAATGCCTTCCAACAAAGGGGCTCGTCTTCCAGCACTATATTCATCAATATTGTGCTTGATCTTTGGGTTTTCACTGGCTAATTTTTGAAAGTAAATTGCCAAACCTTTCTTCCTAGTCTGTCTTAGTCTGCACCTGTGCACCATGGATGACACTGTTGGTATTTGAAATTCCGGTGGCATAGCTTCCAGCATCATAGCAATACGCAAGTCACCACAGTACGACAAGCTGACGGGTGGTGGAGGAAACTATATACTTCAGTATAAAATATGTTTGCTATAAACCAAAACCAAACCCATTGCCGTCGAGTCAATTCCAACTCATAGCAACCCTATTGTTTGTTCCAAATATATTTTTAAAGTTTAGGGAATAAAAGGTTTAGCTCCATTAATAAAGACTAAAGTTTAATTTAAAAATTAGAGTTATAAAAGAGGATTTCTTTGCAAATTGAATATTGATAAAGTGTAGGAAGCAAGAAAGTCAACTGAATGAGCTAGTTATGTGTTTCTTTGGCGGCTTTCTCTGAACTGGAAAGCAAGCATCTCTAGGTTGAAGGATGATTCTAGCAAAACAGTGTGATTCCCCTCCCCCACCTCCCACTTTTCTGATCATGATAAGAAAGAAAAAAAGCAAAGGCATAGTAAATGTACAGAAGAGATAAATATAAGACTGTATATATTTCTGAAGGCAACTCTATTTCTGAAAGAGAAATATCCCTTTTGAGAACTGGAACTGGAAAACAGCAGGAAGAAGCCATCAAGGGGTCTTAAACAAGCATCAGATAAAACCAAGGAAACCTTTGCAACGACCATCAGTATGGCTAGATACCTACCAGGTGAGATGAAGTAAGAGATTCCTAGCTGTAAAAAGAAAGGTTAAGTATAGCAGGATGGGAAAGACTTTGTTCTTTTATCAGTTAACACCAGAATTTCTCTTACAGAGACAAACTAACTTTGTTGAGACAAACTAACTTTGTTTAGAAAAACATATGAAAAAGTTGCTTTGGGTGTTAAAAATGAGACCTCTCCAAAAACATGATTTGTAAAATGATAGTTTAAAAAAAAAAAATTTAGGTAAGCTGTTCTTCAGCAAAAACTAACAATAATTCAGTAATTGGGGTAAGGAGGAAGGGAAAAAGGGAAGGAAGTGAGAGAAAGAAAGAGGGAGCTAAGCAACATGGCAGGTGGCAGAGCCTGTAGGAACAGGGTTCCGTGAAAAAGTCCCCGTGGTGGGGTGACTGGGGGTCATTTGTGAACAGAGGTATTAATACTCAATTTTAAGTTGTCAGAAGTGCTACAATAGAAATTCCTTGCATTGCCTCAACCTTCAGTAAAGAGTACCACACAAAAGGGTGTCCATGTTTTCAGAGAATATTTCAAAAAAAAAAAAATACTGGCTTTATTCAAATTTAGGATGGCCAGGAGAACAAGGAAAACAAGAGCTTTAGGAGATAAGACAGGTAGGGGAACAAAAAAATACCCCCCATCGCTGGACATATTTGGAGGACCAGTAGGGATTGAACCCCTTTTTATTTAATTATAAGGAGATGATAACTCCTGCTGACATTTGGATAGCATAAGCATTGACCAGTAGTAGTTAAGTTCATTGGCAGAAATTATTTAATTTCCACCCAGCTATTTTCATGTGTAGTATTATGTTACATCTACATGTTTATAGCTTGTAGAAACCGTAGTTTATAACCATCTTTGTTGAAGTCTTTATTTTTTATTAAAGAGTTATAATCACAGTAGGAAGAAAAACAAAGCATTGGCTGGACTGTGAGCTTAGTGTTCTCAGACTCAGCAATCTACATCTTTCCAGTTCCAGTTGTCCACTGAGTCTTTTCCATCTCATTGTGACCCCTGCCTACGAGAGCAGAACTCTGCTCCATAGGGTTCTCAATGATTTTTCAGAAGTAGATCACAAGGACTTTCTTCTGAGGTGTCTCTGGGTGGACTTGAACCTCTAACCTTTTGGTTAACAGCTCAGTATGTTAACCATTGTGCCACCCAGAGACTCCAGTGTACATTTGAGGAGGGATTATCTACTGCTGGACTCTCTTCAGCAAGAAGAGAATTTTAATCACAGTGGTTGTTGTTGTTAAATGCCATCGAGTTGGTTCCGACTCATAATGATCCTATGTACAACAGAACAAAACACTGCCCGATCCTGTGCCATACTCACAACTGTTGCTATGCTTGAGCGCATTGTTACAGCCACTGTGTCAATCCATTTTGTTGAAAGTCTTCCTCTGATTCGCTGGTCTTCTACTTTATCAAGCACGATGTCCTTCTCCAGGGACTGGGCCCTCCTGATAACATGTCCAAAGCAAGCGAGAAGTCCCACTATTCTTGCTTCTAAGGAGCATTCTGGCTGTACTTCTTCCAAGACAGGTTTGTTCATTCCTCTGGCAGTCCATGGTATATTCAATATTCTTCGCCAACACCATAATTCAGAGGCATCAATTCTTCTTCGGTCTTCCTTATTCATTGTCCAGCTTTCTCATGCAGATGAGGTGACTGAAAAGACCATGGCTTGGTTCAGGTGCTCCTTAGTCCTCAAGGTGACATCTTTGCTTTTTAACACTTTGAAGAAGTCTTTTGCAGCAGATTTGCCCAATGCAATACATCATTTGATTTCTTGACTGCTGCTTCCATGGGTGTTCATTATGGATCCAAATCAAATGAAAACTTTGATAACTTCAATATTTTCTCCATTTATCATGATGTTGTTTATTAGTCCAGTTGTGAGGATCTTTGTTACAGTGTCTAGGAGGAAATAATTAGAAATTCCTAACTGTTTCTAGTTTCGTGGACCCTTGAGTATCTTATTAAAAGTGTGAGTCTTCTATCCAGACAAAAGATGTACATAGTCACTTAAATGCAAACTTTTGCATAAAATTTTGAGAGTTTTATTTCACCACCACCACCCTGTACCTAAGAATCTCAGCTGTATTGTACGTCCTTTTAAAAACTTACTATGCTTCAGGCAATGTGGCACACTGAAATGCCTGACCTTAAGCCAGTCTACCAACTAATATTGTTCTTATCAGTTAACTACTTGAAATCCTACCTCATCCATACCAACTTCGCAAATAGATAAGAAAAAGAAAAATATCACTTTTTATATTCTTTTGCTGTAGGTTTCAAATTTGCATTCAAACATCTCTGTGCATTAGGCAGTATTGTTTAGATTCTGACTAACGGTTTAGAACAATTTTGACTTTATCCTTACTGTTATTAAATAATAACTGAGAAATTTTGATAATTTTTTCATGTCCCTTAGTTTAGAAGTTGGAAAAAAAAAAGTTGCAAAGAGATTTAGAAGACAGCCACCGTGAGTTTTTAGCACCTTAAAAGTGGTGTAGTAAATACAAATTAAATACGTTTTTGAAAACTGATTTGAGGGAAACATACAGTTAAGTATCATATGCCCTAATATAAATTCTGATAGGGAGAATTTGTTATTACTGAAATGAAAATTTTTTACTCTGAGAACAATATATTATTACTAAGTAGTCTAAATCAATTAAAGATACAGCTTAGGTCTAAAAAGTCTTGCAATTGCTCTGCAGCTCCTGGCATCATTTTCAATACCCATTTGTGACCAAGATTCTGTTTGACTTCTGGGATTGCCCTTCAATGAAAGTAGGGATCTTATTGTTTTATTAATTTCACTATTTGCCCACTGTAATTGCCTGTCAGCTTGAAAGTAATGACATGCCTCTTCACTTCCCTAAAGTATACATATATTATTGGGACATGCCTTCTCAACAAAAGGAAAAAGCTAGGTCATTGACCATTCCAATAAACTTTAAAATATGTCCTGTCTTCTGGAGACAGATCACAGACATTCATTGACCCATTCAACAAATATGTAATGAGCACCTGCAGGCACTTCCCAGTAGCAACCACACTTCATAAATACCTGTATTTATTGTTGGATAAGTTGAATTTGGAGCCTACAGGTCTAAATTTTAGTCTGATAAGCTACTAATATGCTTTATCATCCTGGTCCAAAGAATCTGAGTCCTTCGGGCTTTGTTTCTCCACCTGTAAAGTGAAAGGGTTGGACTAAAAGTACAAAATCTACATTTGTTATTTCTAGATAGTATAATTAGAGATTATTTGTTCTTCCTTTTACATTGCTACATTTTCACAAGTCCTACAATGACCATATTCCATTTCTATAACCCAAGTTAGAAACCAGTAACTATTTATAACACACAACTAATAAGCTCCATCGATGATGACTAAATCCTTCAATCTAATTTTAAAGAACATCAAAACAGTTGGCTATAGTCTCCAAACTCTGGATTTTACAAAGAAAGAAATGGACAAGGTAGCCTCAACACCAAACGATCAAACAAACTACCCTAACTAAGCACAGAAGAAATGGTTCTCAGTTTTTTTTTTTTTAAAGTAAACTATTACTGATATAATTTAAAAGAGATCCTTCATCAAAAAGATAAAAGTGAGAAGTGTTTAGGGAGAGGAAATGGTCATTTCACTCAGTGGAAGTAAGAACAACACTGTCCATTTTGTGGAACATGAGTCCAGGCAAAGAAGTGCTAGTCATGAGTGGATTCTTTGACACATTGTCTGAATTGCACGTGTAGTCAATTCATACTTTTAGGTTGATGCTCTGCATTTTTAAAGATTTTTTTTTTTATCTTATTGGGATGTAAAGACCATCTCCCTATACATCATCTCCCTATACCAAAACCCATAGTGACCCTATAGGACAGAGTAGAACTGCCCTATAGGGTTTCCAAGTCTATAATCATTGTGGAAGCCGACAGCCACATCCTTCTCCTGCAAAGCAGCTGGTGGGTTCAAACTGCCTACCTTTCACTGGGCCACCAGGGCTCCTTTATCTCCCTATCCAAACCAAAAACCAAACCATTATTGCTGAGTCGATTCTGACCCATAGCAACCCTATAGGACAGAGTAGAACAGCCCCGTAAGATTTCTAAGGCTGTAAATCTTTATGGATGCAGACTGCCACATCTTTCTCCTGCAGAGTGTCTAGTGTATTCGAACCACTGACCAGCCAAGTGCTTTAACCACTGCACCACCAGGGCTCCTTTCATCTCCCTATAACCAAAAAAACCCACTGCCATTGAGTTGATTCCAACTCATAGCAAGCCCATAGGGTTTCCAAGGCTGTAAATCTCTTCAGAAGCAGACTGCCACATCTTTCTCCTATGGAGCCGCTGGAGGTTTCGAACTGCAAACCTTTCGATTAGCAGTTGATGGTTTTAACCACTGCGCCACCAGGGCTTCTTTTCATCTCCCTATAGTAGCTGAAAATTCTGTAGACTTGTTTTCCAAGTCTCCTTTGCAGCTGGGGCACAGGCAAGTTGTCTGGGCTCTGCCAATCAGTCTCATCTGTACTAGATTTTGATTCAGGAGCTAGAGATGGAAGAAGGAAGGGATAGAGAACACAGTCTCTCTGATGGCAGTAGCAGTGGAGGCCACGTCTTAGGAGCCAAGACATAGGTACATCTTTGATAATGGAGGAGGTAATGGTTGGAGTAAAAATCAAGACTCTGGCACACAAGGAACAGGAGGCAAACTGATGGTTGCAGCACTTTTATCTTCAGGCGAGGTATGCAGCAGGGTTTGGGGCATTGTTCCTAGAAGCTGAGCCTCCAGGCTGGTTCTCCTGCCTCCCAATGATCCAAGGGGTTGCCTGATATCTTTTTGATAAATTGATTTTATATCAAATTTTTCTTCAGATTGTTTCCAATCTTTTTAATACAAACAATGTTGCAGTGGACATTCTTGGATAAATGCATTTGTTAATGCATTTGAATATGTGCCCATGATACGTATATGGCTTTTTAATCTCTCTTTCTGTTTAATCAACCAGAATCTGCATCTGTTGTTTACCGCTAAGAATTGCGGCCATTGTTATTAAAGGAATGAAAAGCAGGGCTCTTTGCATGGATACCTCACATTAGGAAATGTCACAGGTTAAAGAGTATCAGAAATAAATCATTAGAGAAAGCTATGTGGTTACCACATGAAGTTCAGGTGAGGATTGAATGATGTTACATGAAAGTGCTTTGGAAACTAAACACAAATGCACAGTATTGGTATAATAATGATGGCATATAATTCAAGTGTTAACTTAGTATAATTTAATGATTAGTATATGTTCATTGATTGATTTTTGGTGAATGAAGAAGTATATTCAAATAACCACAAAGAACAGAGCATGTGGTAAACAGGGGTGACATTCCAATAGGAAGCCAAATTATCAAATTCTTATTCCCTTATGTCTGAAAGTGGCATAAATCTTAAGTTTCAAGGAATTGGGTGAGAACAGAAATTCTTGGGTCCATCACTGTCACAGCTCAGCCACCATTTGTGAAACCTGGGGCACATCATTTAGTCTCTCTAGGTCCTACCATATTTACACAATGAGAAAGTTCAGCAATTAACTTTAAATTTTCTTCTAGATTTAACATTTTTATAGTCTATAATATAAAATGTTAGAATAGATTACTATTCCTCTTTCTGATCATAAATTTTTGAAGGCAGAGGCTGTGCTTACTGCCTCTGTTGTTGCTATTTTTATAGTGTATATACAGTAAAATATACTCTGGTAACATACTCATTATCGGAAAAGGATGTTCAAACCTACTCCTTAACAAATACGGTACATCTTTTCATTACAAACATCACACTATGGAAAAATAGATCAGCTGAATATACTGGTAGAAGTACAATGAATTATCAGAATGACTGTGTTCCGTCAAAATACATTTCTTACATTCCTGTACAATGGAATCAGCAGTACAGATTTTTTCCCTGCAAGCTAAGGATCACAGGAGTCAGCAAGGGTTGTGGTTCTAACCTTGCCAGAAACTAAAGCACCAGACCCAAGAAGTATGTCTTCAGTCCTATGAAATCTAAGTGCCTTTTAATTGTTAATATAAACCAGTTTCTGTCAAGTCAATTCCAACTCATGGTGACCCAATGTGAGTCAGAATAGAGCTATGCTCCATAGGGTTTTCAAAGGCCAATTCTTCAGAAGTAAATCGCCATGTCTTTCTTCTGAGGTGCTCTGAGGACTTGAACCTTCAACCTTTCAGTTAGCAGCCAAGCATGTTAACCATTTGCACTACCCAAGGATTCCATCATTGATATAACCTGTCCTCTACTGATAGGCCTTCAGATAGTCTCTGATCTTTTTAATACAAACAATGTTGCAGCATTCATTCTTGGATAAATGCATTTTTAATACATTTGAATATGTATACATGATATGTATATGCCTTCAGTTGGTGGCTATATTATCAAAATGTTTGAGGCCTTTTAATCAAATCACAAGTAATTGGTCAAGGTATTTGGGATAGATATAGCTTCCAACCAATGCCAAGCCATTCTTCTTGTCAGTAGAATGTTCTTAGAAATTGTGACTGAATAGTAAGGAAAAGCCAAGAGAAAATATACAGATTCAATTGATAATATTTTAAGATCTAGAAGCATTAACTATGGAAGAATATTTAAAGATTGCAGGACCCTAACAAGTTGTACAAATTTGGAGTTAGACAGGAAAAACAAATCCTATCCTATAATCCAATGAAAGACTAAAATGCTGTCAGGTAGTCAGCCTGGATAGGAGATGGTCCTATCAGCAGACCATGGGTTTCTGCTACATGGGGCAAGAGGACTAGAAGACCAGCTCTCGAATTATGAAGTTCCTATTATGGATTCTTAAACAGAGCTCAGTATGTTCCATCAGAATTCAATGTCTGACCTAAATTTCTGGTTGTTATGCAACTTCAAGTCCACTGAGAAGACAACTACAAACATAATGTGAGATAATTCCTTTAGTGGCTAATCATCTTTCAACATTAGAAAAATTTAGAATTAGGTATAGAAATGTTTAAGAGAATCAAAACAATCTTATTAATAATTTTGGTTAAGCAATACATCCATATTTGGAAATTATGAAGTATTTTTAATGTTTAAAGAAATTTGGCATATAAAAAACAGAAGTCAGCTGGATAATTCTGACTTAAAATGTGTAACAAAGTAGTTGATTCAGACCTATGATTTTAACTAGCACAAAATATTTATAAAAGCTTTAGAATATTAAAAAGAATTAAGCTTCACAGTGCTTATGTGCTTATTTTTTTATGACTTTAAAGGGTTATTAAGTCCTTGGGAAAGTTTTCAGTTAGATAATTGACATACTTAGAGTAGAAGTTGAGTGTATTAAATCTATTAAATTAGTTTAAAATGTATGTAAGAGTTTAGTTAAACAGGTACATAAATATGAATACACACATTCAAAATTCTTCTAAAAGTGGTTACTAACATTATCTAGATTTATGAATAGAATAATAAGATCTGTAAGCTGGATTTAAAAGCTTAAGTAAGAAATAGGTTTTTTGTGCTTGTGAGAGGCCAACTGTGATGGTTAAGATTGTGTGTCAACTTGGCTGGGCCATGATTCTCCGTGTTTTAATGTAATCACTCCCATGATTGAATATACTGTGAGTAGTCAATCAGATGAAAGGGAGTCTCCTTGGGGGTGTGGCCCATATCTGTATATAAGCAGACATTCTGGCTTTTTGCTCTGGCTGGATCCTACGGCTGCTTCCTGTCGTCTCATCTCCCGTTCTTGGGACTTGAGCTGTCAGCTTATCTGCCAAACCTGGGATTCGTTGATCTGCACAACCTGTGAGTGGGAGCCCTGCTCTCCGACCTTCCGATCCTGGGCTTGCCAGCTTCTGCAGCTATGTGACTTGGGAGAGGCCTCTATCCTGATCCATGGACTTGGGACTTTCTAACCTCTACAATCACGTGAGCTGTTTCCTTGATATAATCTCTCTCTCTATATATATATATTTATACACTTTACTGGTTTTGCTCCTCTAAAGAACCCAGCCTAAGACATTTGATACTGGGAGTGGTTCTAGAGAAACAGAATTGTAAGGATGAGTTTTTTAAATTGGTTCTCAAGTCTGGTTAGTCATAAAGACGTTGATGACTCTGCTTCCAGCAGTAAAGAGGTCACAGCTAGTCCATGGAGCAAGGTGGCGATACAAATATGCAAAATATCACCACCGGTAGATCAGGTATTGGTGAAAGGTGAGGCTCAGGGTGAACACATGTGTGATATCTTTCTACAGCTTTGTCAGAATGAAAAGTATAAGGAGGCTGGTTGGTTTGTCCTACTTTCACTAGACAAACTGATGAAGGAAAGAGATGTGCTCAGGGCTTCAGAGTCAAGGCTCAAGAGCCGCATACATGACCTCAAGGCTTCCACTTGTTCTTTGAAAGAAAGCCTTATTTCTTGCAGTAATAGAGCCGAAATTGCTGAAAACCAAACCCAGACTCTTATCGTAAGAGTGGCTGAATTACAACGCCAGCTCAACTGCAAACCTCAAGAGGTGTCTGAGGTTAAAGTAAGGGCATTGATTGGGAAGAGATGGGATTCTGAGACTTGGGATGGGGGCATATGGGCAGATAATCAGGAAGCTGGGGACACTGAGCCTGTAAATTCCATTGAATCACTCCTGCCAGCAGAACCAGTCCCATCTGAAGAGATTACTTCATCTTTGTCTGCTAAACCACCCTGCCCAGAAAAACCATTAGCCCCTCCACTCCCATCTGAAGAGATTAGCCCTAGCCCAGCTGCCACTAAAGAGCACTTGCCTGAGTCATTGCTTGGAGTATCACCTGAGGCAGATGCTTTACAGGATAATGCTGAATGTTCTCAGAACAATTCCACACTATTGATTCTGGCTTCTAGACCTATAACTAGGCTTAAGTCCCAGTGAGCCCCAAAAGATGAAGTACAAAGTGTGACCCAGGAGGAGGCACGCTACACTCCAAAAGAACTACTTGAGTTTTCTAATATG